>NW_027222454.1:0-300000 GCF_030179895.1 Drosophila kikkawai | reverse complement strand
TAAATCTATAATATAAACATCAAAACCAATCTGCAAGGGTATACAAACTTCGGCGTGCCGAAGTTAGCTTCCTTTCTTGTTTTTTTTATTAAATACCAATAGAGTTAAACCCTCTCGAAACATCATCATTATTGCCAAATTATGAAATGAATTATTATTGAAGTGCCCCAAATCGGATAAGAAATAAAATTTAGAAATAGGCATGTAAAAGGTGTTAAAAATAAAAACAATGACAGTGGTAGTGATGGTGATGCATATGAGCAGTCAATATGAGCTTAGCAAATCCAACTAAAGTCGTACAGTGCAATAAAAAAGTTTCGTTGCCAGTAAGAATATAAAAAAAAAAAATTAAAACTAAACAACAAAATAAAACACAATAAAATAAAATAATTAATATGTATCTATATAATTAATATTAAATATGAAAACCGTAACTGAAAAAAGAAATTTATATAACTTCTCAATACTTTAAATATTAATCAGAAAAAAAAACAAACAAACAAAATAAGATAATGCGGCTATATTTTTAATTATTAACTTTCCCCTAATACACTCCCAAAACATCATCGACAAGAAGGCCTTCTTCGAGAACAACAAAGTGGGTGAGTGAAAACCGAAACCAAATTATGTCGCCCAGTGTAAAGGCTGATTATCGGCATTAATGCTTATCAGCATCGATTGATTTTTGTTATTTTTGCCAATTCCTCTTTTGATTCGAATTCATGCTATCATCGTAAATTTAAAGCAGTTAAATGTAAAACACAAAACATGAGCTACACTGAGAAAATTAAAACCTAATTATTTTGTTATTTTGCATATACACATTTTCTTTTTTCAGCAATAGAAACTGGTTTATTGTAATTGTGCGATGTAGGTTGTTGAAGTTAACCAAACATAGAATAATCATAAATAAATAAAATTATGTAGACCCAAAACAAAAAAAAAAAAAAAAAAAAAAATACAACTAAAATAAATACAAGTAAATGGGTATAGTTATATTCTCATAATAATTTTATAGCATCATAGTTAGGCACCACCTGTGACGACACGATCGGTCGCCACAACATTATAAATATGTATATAAATACAATCTAAGCTTATAATTACGATACCTAAAATTAAGACTAAAATTAAGACTAAAATTAAGACTAAAGTTAAGCACACGCACACACACACACACCACCCGGCACGAAGCCATACACACGCACACACACACACCACCCGGCACGAAGCCATACACACGCACACACACACACACACACACACACACATCACCCGGCATGAAGCCAACTAGTGTGTTTACTCACAGTGATTAGACGTGTTTTTCCGAGCTCCAAAATAAAAATAGTGTAGGCAGCTCGAAAGGCCCTAGAAAAGGTGCAATTACTAATTGTGAGACAACTGGGGAAAGGTACGTACCAGAATCGGCCCCGGCTGGCTATCCGGGCTCCCCGAATTTAGGCACTTGGAACCGCCTTTGGAACCCGTGGGCAAGGGGGGACCCTCTCCTGTCCATCGATCTTTCCACGAACGCTCTCACAGCTTGGAATAGTTTCCACACGCCACTTTTTTTCCCTCGCGTTTTTCCTTCTAGGCGCAACACACGATCAGCTGATCATAGTGTTGTGCAGCGCATGCGCAGCGAGCTTTCGCACACCCGCGCAGTATTGGAAAACGCGAGCAGACAAATTCCCGCCACAGCCAAAATTTAAATTTAAATTTAAATTTAGATTTGAATTTGGATTTGAATTTGAATTTGAACTTGGACTTTAGATTTTGAACCTTGAATTTTAAATTCTAAATTTTTAGTTTTGAATTTTGGATTTTGAATTTTTTAAATTTGGATTTTAAATTTTAAATTTTGAATTTTTAATTTTGAATTTTAGATTTTGGGTTTTGAATTTCGAATTTTAATTTTAAGTTTTAAATTTTGAACCTGAAGTTTTGAATTTTGAATTTCAAATTTTGAATTTTGAGTTTTAATCTTGAATTTTGAATTTTAAATTTTAAGTTTTGAATTTTGGATTTAAAGTTTTGAATTTTAGGTTTTGAATTTCGAATTTCAAGTTTGAATTTGGGTCTAGGTTTGGGTTTGGATTTGAATTTAAATTTAAATTAGGCTTAGGAATTGTCATCCACATTCCGCAGTTGGCTCTGGTGGGGCTAAGAGCACAAGGCCAAGGAACTCGCCATTTTCCAACCCCCCCGCTGAGGCGGCGCCAATTAAAAGGGGCTCTGGGGACCGAGAAGGAGCGGTATAACTCCCATCAGGCATTCGCAGGGGGAAATCCCCGCGCACCGAGGGACCCCGCTAGGAGCAGGTGCGATGAGCCAAGCGAAACCGCCTGCAGGCCGGGATGACGAGACCCAGGCATTAGCGGTAGCTAGAGCAGAGGAGGAACTGCTGAGAAATTTCCAGCGCAACAAGCAGAAGATGCAACACTCGCCTCCCGCGAGCATGCCAGAGAAGCAACCGGTGTCGGCACCGCCAAATGTGCAGGGACCCGTGTTTGTTTTCGGCGAGACTGAGGAGGAAACGGCTACCCCGAAGAGAAGCTGGGATGCCGTGAGCCCCGATGTGAACCAGTCAGGAGCGCACAAGAAGCAGAGAGTGGACACTAGCGCACCAGCACTAGCCGAAAAGCTGGGGAAGATGCTAGACGAGATGATCGCCAAGTTCACGGATACCAAGACCAACAACAAAAAGGTGGTCCGCCACGTCACCCAGGGGACAATCGACTCCATGCTGGCGATGAAAAAGCTGCAGGTCGACATCAGTGCAGCGCTGGCCGAGGGCCACACCAAGGGCTCTACCTCGAGCGTAAGCCAGCAGACCACTCCCACGCTGACAGCCACGATCCCCAAAGCGGCTTGTACCACCGGGCCAGGAAATTCGGCATGGCAACAGGTCAGGGCCAAGCCTAAGCCCAGAAATCCCCAACCGAGACCGGAGAGCATCGAACCCAAAGGGATTCGAGCACCAAACGCTGTCATGCCCAGGAAGCAGCGCGCCGACGCTATTTTAATAAAATGCAGCGAAGGCTCGTACGCAGATATGCTGAAGCTGGTCAAAACTGAGCCCTCCCTCCAGGGACTCAAAGACAATGTTCAAGGTTTGCGAAGAACTGCAAATGGCGGACTTCTATTGAGAATGCAGAAGCCTCAGGACCCGTCCACACAGCAGCTGCAGGCAGCACTCAGGACGGCCATATCCGATAAAGCAGAGGTGGCGGTCATGCAGGAAACTGTGCAAGTGGAGATTCGCGACCTGGACGAGATGACCAGCGGCGGAGAAGTCACTATGGCTCTGTTTGCCGGAGAGGATTGCGACATCCCAAGCAACACTGCACCTAGGATGCGGAAGGCGTTTGGCGGCACGCAAACAGCAACCGTCAGCCTCAGGCCTGATCATGCGCGGAGACTGCTCGACAAGGGCAAAATCCGAATCGGATGGGTCGTCTGTCGCATCAGACAGAAGACTGAGCTAAGGAGGTGCTTCAAATGCATGGGCTATGGGCATACCTCGACGAGATGCAGGGCCTCAGACTCAGTAGCCAAGGCCACACAAAACTCCTGCTTCAGATGCGGGGAAGAAGGCCACAAGCACTACACGTGCCAAGCCAAGCCCAGGTGTATCCTATGCACCAGAGGAGGCAAACCCGCGGGTGAAGCTGCGCACGCTACTCTGAGCAGGATCTGCCCGGAGTACCTGAAGGCCACCCATAACACGCAGAATGGTTAAGTTTTTACAGCTTAACTTAAACCACTGCAGAGCTGCCCAAGATCTGCTGTCACAGACGGTTTTCGAGGAGAAAATTGACATTGCTGTACTGAGCGAACCGTACAAGTCAAAGGCAGAGGGAGTATGGCAACAGAGTGCGGATGGTGGTTCAGCCATATGGAGCTGCGGGCAGTCCCCCGGACACCTGTCGCAGAGGGCGTCGAGACCTGGCTATGCAAGGGCCAAGGTCCAAGCAACCACCATCTATAGCTGCTACCTAGCCCCGAGCTTGCATATAGATGCCTTTAGAGACATCTTGCAGGAGATCGCCCGAGACGCCCGCGGAAGATCCCCAGTACTAATCGCTGGGGACTTCAATGCGTGGTCCACCGCCTGGGGGAGCTCGAAAACGACTCATCGGGGAACCATCCTTCTGGACGCCCTGGCCACATTAGACGTTTGTCTCCTGAACGATGGAGCTAGATGCACCTATAGCAAGGCAGGCAGAGAGTCAATCATTGACCTGACTTTCGCCAGCCCGGAGCTCTGCCGGACCAGCCACTGGAAGGTCACGGATTTGCTCACATACAGCGACCACGCAGCCATTATCACCCAGACGACGCACAGCCAGCAGAGCCCGTCTCTCCGGCAATCTGCGTACAAGGTACACACCCTTAACGCAGACACACTCCTAAGCAGTATGGATGGCAACGTCATCACTGGCGACGCCAACACCTGCGCCGGCATATTATCTGCGAGAATCAAGGCTGCTTGTGATGCCGCCATGGCGAGCTCCACTAGAGGAAATGGAAGGAGACCAGTCCCCTGGTGGAATCATGAGATATCCGTCGCCAGGAGCGAGTGCCTCTCTGCAAGGCGAAGATGTCAACGAAGTAGAGGGCGTCCCACGCAAGCGCTGTTCGAGACACGCTACAAGGAGAAGAAAAAAGCCCTCAAAATCGCTATTAAGACGATTAAGAGCAGGTGCTTCCAAGAGCTGTGCGATGCAGCAGACCAGGAACCCTTCGGCTCGGCCTACAAGCTGGTCATGGGCAAACTCTACAGACCGCCGACTCCAACCTCCCAGGAACAACTTGGAGCTATAATCTCCACGCTGTTCCCGTCGCAGCCGCCCCTCGTGCTGCCAAACATAGCTGCGAGTGAAGCGATCTTCACCAACGAGGAGGAAATACTGTGCGCGTTGGCCAGCAGCAAGGCAGCCAAAGCCCCGGGACCCGATGGCATTCCCAACGCTGCACTTCATGCCATAATGAAGTCATTCCCAAGCCTATTTGCACAGGTATACAACAGGTGCATTGCGGAGCGCACTTTTCCAAGAGTATGGAAGCAGCAGAGACTAGTGCTTATCCCTAAACCAGGCAAAATGAATGACGACCCGTCCTCATATCGCCCCCTGTGCATGCTCAACACACTGGGGAAGATATTTGAGCGCATAATCTGCAACAAGTTGGAGAGAGAGATCGAAGAGCGTGGAGCTCTATCGAATCAGCAGCACGGTTTCAGGAAGAAGCGGAGCACGATCGACGCGATACGAGAGGTAACGCTAATGGCAGCAAACGCGATTGAAGGCGAAAGATGGCAGGGAGGCACCAAGCAATACTGCCTGGTCACCACCCTAGATGTCAAAAACGCTTTTAACTCAGCAAATTGGAGCTTAGTCCTGCAGGCACTCCAACACGGCGGCATATCAGGGAACCTCACCCTCCTGATAGCGGACTACTTCAAAGATCGCGTCCTTCTGTACACATCCGACGACGGCAACCAGATGCACCACGTGACAGGTGGTGTACCCCAGGGATCTGTTCTTGGGCCAATCCTGTGGAACGTCATGTATGACGGGATCCTGAGACTTCCACTACCAGATGGCTGCGCCGTAGTAGGGTTCGCTGACGATATAGCGCTGGTCACGGTGGAGAAGCACCTGTCCGATGTCTCTGCTAAATGCAGCATTGCAATCGACATGATGATGTCTTGGCTGAAAGACAACGGTCTCTCGCTCGCCGAACACAAAACGGAAGCAGTGCTCATAAGCAGTAGAAAGACCGTAGAGAAGGTCACCTTCCGAGTCGGCTCGACATACGTCGAGTCCAGTCCGGCGATCAAGTACCTCGGAGTCATGATCGACCATAGGCTGAATTTTAAGAGCCACCTGGAGTACGCAGCGGCCAAGGCATCTAAGGCCACTGCCGCTATCTCTAGGATGATGGCCAACACCCGTGGCCCAAAGCAGCATAGCAGACGATTAATAGCTACAGTGGTGACCTCGACCATCTTGTACGCCGCGCCGATTTGGGCGGAAGCCATGAGGACTGTCAGCTACAGCCGGCAGTGTAAGTCTGTCTACAGACGCTGCGCTTTGCGCATCTCGAGCTGCTTCTGCACGGTGTCAGAAGAAGCTGCATTGGTGGTGTCGGGAGCAATCCCAATAGACCTACTGGCAGAGGAGCGCAGGACTGGGAACTCAGGTAGCAGAATCCAGAGAAGCAGCACCATGGCTCGATGGCAGGATAGATGGAACAACGCGAGCACAGGACGATGGACCTACAGGCTCATCCCCGATCTGGTTCCCTGGTTGCAGAGACGACATGGTCAGCTGGACTACTACACCACGCAGATCATCACAGGACATGGTTGCTTCAAGGCCTACCTCCACAGGTTTAAGCATGAGGTCGACCCGTACTGCGACTACTGTGGCAGCGCTTTTACTGAGGACGCGGAGCATGCATTCTTCGTATGCCCCCTATTCTCGGCGGAACGAGCCGCGCTGGAAGCGGCAATGAACTGCCGCCTGACACCCGACAACTTAGTCGGTTGCATGTTGGAGACCCCCTCCAAATGGAATGCGGCTGCCGAAATGGCAGCAACCGTGATGCGAGAGCTGAGGCGCCGGGAGCAGACCCGTCGCACCGAAGGCGACCGATGAGCGGCAACAGGACCGCCAACCGCCCCCGTGAAGTATAGCTTTGCGGCAGTCCCACGGGTGCGGACTTTCCACCCTATCCATCCTCTGTAACATATGTACTTAAGCCTATATTCTTTTCAAAAAAAAAAAAAAAAAAAAAAAAAAAATGAAGCCAACGGCATGAAGCCAAATAAACCCCGCGAAGGGAAATTCAAAACAAGCATTAAGCCTTAACGTTACGCGCGCAAGTGGCAACGCTGTCGGCGATAGTGGCAGAGCCTGGCAACGCCAAGATCGATCGCGGCAGCGCTGCCGGCAGAAACTAGGTCACGGCCACACTCGGAAAATTAGGTCAATGGAATCCTCGCCTAATTCTTAACCGCGCAAGTCGTGCCGCTCCGGAGTGTAAAAGTTCAAGTGCCAAACCGCGTGCTCGTGTCAAGGAAAACATCCTGCAGGACCTTCGAAGGCATCCGCTTCGAATCGTGGGTGAGCATGGCCGCCGGCCTTTAAATATATTGGGGATCTACCCCACACCCGCCGCCAAGTTATTGCACCAATAAAATACCGAATTAGAAAACCATGTGCTTGAATCGAATTGTGCGTTTTCCCTGCCTTCGTTTGCGGGCCGGCGCCCCTTGCCGGCAGTGACCAATTCCCCTCCCGCTTTCCCCGTAGCATCGGAGTAATTCCGGGTGCGGGCGAAAGCCGAACGGGAACAGGAGCCCGTGGCTGCTGGATCTTTCCGAGCCCGCACTTGCCGCGAGGCCGCCGGTTCCCCCTTTCCCCCTTGCCCCTCAGAGAGCCATCCCGCTGCTGGATTTTTCCGGGCGAGGATCTGGGGTTGGTCGCTGGATTTTCCGAACCAACTGTCCCGCTGCTGGATTCTTCCGAGCGTGGACGCAGGCATCGGCTGCTGGATCTCTCCGAGCCTTTGTCCTGTCCCAACGGACGCCGCGCTGCTGGATCCTTCCGAGCGTGGGCGTGGGCGTGGCTGCTGGATTACTCCGAGCCCTCTGAGCAATCCTGCCGCTGGATTCTTCCGGGCGAGGATTCGGGGCTGACTGCTGGATTTTTCTCCGAGTCAGTGGTCCCGCTGCTGGATTCCTCCGAGCGTGGACACAGGCCTTGGCTGCTGGATTCCTCCGAGCCTTTGTCCTGCTCCGAAGGCGCCCCGCTGCTGGATCACTCCGAGCGTGGGCGTGGGCGTGGCCGCTGGATAACTCCGGGCCGCTCGTCTCGCCGCTGGATAATTCCGGGCGCTGACGCGGGCTTGACCGCTGGATTATTCCGGGTCGCCTGGTTTTTTCCCTGGCCAAATAATCCCGTACAAGTATTTACTTCCCCATTTTCCCCGCTAGCTGGCCAGAAAATTATCGGCGCTTCTCCGTTCTGGGTGTCTCACAAATTATAAATTTTGTGAGGGGACTCTGGGCCGCTGAGGCCAGACGCTTCCTTACATGGCGCCCGGAGCAGGGACAGCCCAGGGCGGAAAAGTTGGTCATCTTGGCGGATTAAAGCCCCGCCAGCCGGTATTTTTTGGTCAGAAAAAATATATATACATGGAAAATATAATAATATATATATATGGGGGAAAAAAAATATATAAATTTTCTATGGGAGAATATTTGGCAACGGCCACGTTTTTTTCGCAGTGCAAATAGGTCGCGCCAATTCGGCGACAGACGGCAGTGTCGCTATCACTCTGTCGCTTCGCATGCATTCGCCCGAGAAATATTCCCGCCATAACTTAGCTTCGCTGCATCTCCGCCCGCGTCAACGCCGGCAGAGGGACGCCCTCTGCCGCTATCGATCTGTCACCCTGCTGCGCCGCTGCTACCGTGGGCAGTAATAAATATAGCTACACTGGGCAACATAAAATCAATCTCCGACGAACTATCATAGTAAACACATCGCTCAAAATTTTCCGCGGTCGCAAAAATATTTTTTCTCGCAATCGCCAGTGACCAAGATCCTTCCGCCGTGGTCGAGAACATCCTTCGAGGACAATTGAATATTTTTCCCGAAATTAATAATATCCTTCAAGGACAGTGCCGAAAAACATCCTTTCGCCGTCGCATTCAAAGAACTCAACGGGAAGATCCTTTCATACGACAAAATACCACGGGTACCCAGAGGATCCTGCGTGATCCTGTCGCCGATTCAAAACAAAGCAGATCCTGCGCGATCTCAAAAACGCAGAAATAAAATCGAAAAAAATAATAGAAAATAACTAAACAAAATAATAAAGATAATAAAAGCAAATAAATAAATAATAAAGTCAAATAAATAAATAATAAAATCATATATAATAAAGTTTAAATAAAATCAAACGAAATAATTAAATATTGAACTTTTTGAACTTTTTGTTTACAAATTTACAATTGAGTATGCAAATGTATTAGCCATGTAAAAACTAATATAAATACAAATTCTGAAGTGGATACAGGCATTATTAGTTGAGTTGTGAACTTTTTGTTTACAAATTTACAATTGAGTATACCGTGTAAAAACTAATATAAATACGAATTCGGAAGTCGATACAGGCATTATTAGCTGAGCTGTGAACTTTTTGTTTACAAATTTACAATTGAGTATGCAAATGTATTAGCCGTGTAAAAACGAATATAAATAAAAATTCTGAAGTGGATACATGCATTATTAGCGGAGTTGTGAACTTTTTGTTTACAAATTTACAATTGAGTATGCAAATGTATTAGCCTTGTAAAAACTAATATAAATACAAATTCTGAAGTGGATACAGGCATTATTAGCTGAGTTGTGAACTTTTTGTTTACAAATTTACAATTGAGTATGCAAATGTATTAGCCATGTAAAAACTAATATAAGTACAAATTCTGCCATGGATACATGCATTATTACCTGAGTTGTAAACTTTTTGTTTACAAATTTCATTATTAGCTGAGCTGTGAACTTTTTGTTTACAAATTTACAATTGAGTATGCAAATGTATTAGCCGTGTAAAAACGAATATAAATAAAAATTCTGAAGTGGATACATGCATTATTAGCGGAGTTGTGAACTTTTTGTTTACAAATTTACAATTGAGTATGCAAATGTATTAGCCATGTAAAAACTAATATAAATACAAATTCTGAAGTGGATACAGGCATTATTAGTTGAGTTGTGAACTTTTTGTTTACAAATTTACAATTGAGTATGCAAATGTATTAGCCTTGTAAAAACTAATATAAATACAAATTCTGCCGTGGATACATTCATTATTAGCGGAGTTGTGAACTTTTTGTTTACAAATTTACAATTGAGTATGCAAATGTATTAGCCATGTAAAAACTAATATAAATACTAAATTCTGAAGTGGATACAGGCATTATTAGCTGAGTTGTGAACTTTTTGTTTACAAATTTACAATTGAGTATGCAAATGTATTAGCCTTGTAAAAACTAATATAAATACAAATTCTGAAGTGGATACTGGCATTATTAGCTGAGTTGTGAACTTTTTGTTTACAAATTTACAATTGAGTATGCAAATGTATTAGCCTTGTAAAAACTAATATAAATACAAATTCTGAAGTGGATACAGGCATTATTAGCTGAGTTGTGAACTTTTTGTTTACAAATTTACAATTGAGTATGCAAATGTATTAGCCATGTAAAAACTAATATAAGTACAAATTCTGCCATGGATACATGCATTATTACCTGAGTTGTGAACTTTTTGTTTACAAATTTCATTATTAGCTGAGCTGTGAACTTTTTGTTTACAAATTTACAATTGAGTATGCAAATGTATTAGCCTTGTAAAAACTAATATAAATACAAATTCTGCCGTGGATATATGCATTATTAGCGGAGTTGTGAACTTTTTGTTTACAAATTCACAATTGAGTATGCAAATGTATTAGCCGTGTAAAAACTATACACATTCCTAAGTGGATACATGCATTATTAGCTGAGTTGTGAACTTTTTTTTTACAAATTTCATTATTAGCTGAGATGTGAACTTTTTGTTTACAAATTTACAATATAGTATGCAAATGTAATAGACGTGTAAAAACTATTATAAATACAAATTCTAAAGTGGATACATGCATTATTAGCTGAGATGTGAACTTTTTGTTTTCAAATTTACAATTGAGTATGCAAATGTATTAGCCGTGTAAAAACTGTTATAAATACAAATTCTGAAGTGGATACAGGCATTATTAGCTGAGTTGTGAACTTTTTGTTTACAAATTTACAATTGAGTATGCAAATGTATTAGCCTTGTAAAAACTAATATAAATACAAATTCTGAAGTGGATACAGGCATTATTAGCTGAGCTGTGAACTTTTTGTTTACAAATTTACAATTGAGTATGCAAATGTATTAGCCGTGTAAAAACGAATATAAATAAAAATTCTGAAGTGGATACATGCATTATTAGCGGAGTTGTGAACTTTTTGTTTACAAATTTACAATATAGTATGCAAATGTAATAGACGTGTAAAAACTATTATAAATACAAATTCTAAAGTGGATACATGCATTATTAGCTGAGATGTGAACTTTTTGTTTTCAAATTTACAATTGAGTATGCAAATGTATTAGCCATGTAAAAACTAATATAAATACAAATTCTGAAGTGGATACAGGCATTATTAGCTGAGTTGTGAACTTTTTGTTTACAAATTTACAATTGAGTATGCAAATGTATTAGCCTTGTAAAAACTAATATAAATACAAATTCTGAAGTGGATACAGGCATTATTAGCGGAGTTGTGAACTTTTTGTTTACAAATTTACAATTGAGTATGCAAATGTATTAGCCATGTAAAAACTAATATAAATACAAATTCTGAAGTGGATACAGGCATTATTAGCTGAGTTGTGAACTTTTTGTTTACAAATTTACAATTGAGTATGCAAATGTATTAGCCTTCTAAAAACTAATATAAGTACAAATTCTGCCGTGGATACATGCATTATTAGCGGAGTTGTGAACTTTTTGTTTACAAATTTACAATTGAGTATGCAAATGTATTAGCCATGTAAAAACTAATATAAATACAAATTCTGAAGTGGATACAGGCATTATTAGCTGAGTTGTGAACTTTTTGTTTACAAATTTACAATTGAGTATGCAAATGTATTAGCCTTGTAAAAACTAATATAAATACAAATTCTGAAGTGGATACAGGCATTATTAGCGGAGTTGTGAACTTTTTGTTTACAAATTTACAATTGAGTATGCAAATGTATTAGCCATGTAAAAACTAATATAAATACAAATTCTGAAGTGGATACAGGCATTATTAGCTGAGTTGTGAACTTTTTGTTTACAAATTTACAATTGAGTATGCAAATGTATTAGCCTTGTAAAAACTAATATAAATACAAATTCTGAAGTGGATACAGGCATTATTAGCGGAGTTGTGAACTTTTTGTTTACAAATTTACAATTGAGTATGCAAATGTATTAGCCATGTAAAAACTAATATAAATACAAATTCTGAAGTGGATACAGGCATTATTAGCTGAGTTGTGAACTTTTTGTTTACAAATTTACAATTGAGTATGCAAATGTATTAGCCTTCTAAAAACTAATATAAGTACAAATTCTGAAGTGGATACAGGCATTATTAGCGGAGTTGTGAACTTTTTGTTTACAAATTTACAATTGAGTATGCAAATGTATTAGCCATGTAAAAACTAATATAAATACAAATTCTGAAGTGGATACAGGCATTATTAGCTGAGTTGTGAACTTTTTGTTTACAAATTTACAATTGAGTATGCAAATGTATTAGCCTTCTAAAAACTAATATAAATACAAATTCTGAAGTGGATACAGGCATTATTAGCTGAGTTGTGAACTTTTTGTTTACAAATTTACAATTGAGTATGCAAATGTATTAGCCTTCTAAAAACTAATATAAGTACAAATTCTGCCATGGATACATGCATTATTAGCTGAGATGTGAACTTTTTGTTTTCAAATTTACAATTGAGTATGCAAATGTATTAGCCATGTAAAAACTAATATAAATACTAAATTCTGAAGTGGATACAGGCATTATTAGCTGAGTTGTGAACTTTTTGTTTACAAATTTACAATTGAGTATGCAAATGTATTAGCCTTGTAAAAACTAATATAAATACAAATTCTGAAGTGGATACAGGCATTATTAGCTGAGTTGTGAACTTTTTGTTTACAAATTTACAATTGAGTATGCAAATGTATTAGCCATGTAAAAACTAATATAAGTACAAATTCTGCCATGGATACATGCATTATTACCTGAGTTGTAAACTTTTTGTTTACAAATTTCATTATTAGCTGAGCTGTGAACTTTTTGTTTACAAATTTACAATTGAGTATGCAAATGTATTAGCCGTGTAAAAACGAATATAAATAAAAATTCTGAAGTGGATACATGCATTATTAGCGGAGTTGTGAACTTTTTGTTTACAAATTTACAATTGAGTATGCAAATGTATTAGCCATGTAAAAACTAATATAAATACAAATTCTGAAGTGGATACAGGCATTATTAGTTGAGTTGTGAACTTTTTGTTTACAAATTTACAATTGAGTATGCAAATGTATTAGCCTTGTAAAAACTAATATAAATACAAATTCTGCCGTGGATACATTCATTATTAGCGGAGTTGTGAACTTTTTGTTTACAAATTTACAATTGAGTATGCAAATGTATTAGCCATGTAAAAACTAATATAAATACTAAATTCTGAAGTGGATACAGGCATTATTAGCTGAGTTGTGAACTTTTTGTTTACAAATTTCATTATTAGCTGAGCTGTGAACTTAGTTTACAAATTTACAATTGAGTATGCAAATGTATAAGCCTTGTAAAAACTAATATAAATACAAATTCTGCCGTGGATACATGCATTATTAGCGGAGTTGTGAACTTTTTGTTTGCAAATTTACAATTGAGTATGCAAATGTATTAGCCTTGTAAAAACTGATATAAATACAAATTCTGAAGTGGATACAGGCATTATTAGCTGCGCTGTGAACTTTTTGTTTACAAATTTACAATTGAGTATACCGTGTAAAAACTAATATAAATACAAATTCGGAAGTCGATACAGGCATTATTAGCTGAGCTGTGAACTTTTTGTTTACAAATTTACAATTGAGTATGCAAATGTATTAGCCGTGTAAAAACGAATATAAATAAAAATTCTGAAGTGGATACATGCATTATTAGCGGAGTTGTGAACTTTTTGTTTACAAATTTACAATTGAGTATGCAAATGTATTAGCCATGTAAAAACTAATATAAATACAAATTCTGAAGTGGATACAGGCATTATTAGTTGAGTTGTGAACTTTTTGTTTACAAATTTACAATTGAGTATGCAAATGTATTAGCCTTGTAAAAACTAATATAAATACAAATTCTGCCGTGGATACATTCATTATTAGCGGAGTTGTGAACTTTTTGTTTACAAATTTACAATTGAGTATGCAAATGTATTAGCCATGTAAAAACTAATATAAATACAAATTCTGAAGTGGATACAGGCATTATTAGCTGAGTTGTGAACTTTTTGTTTACAAATTTACAATTGAGTATGCAAATGTATTAGCCTTGTAAAAACTAATATAAATACAAATTCTGAAGTGGATACAGGCATTATTAGCTGAGTTGTGAACTTTTTGTTTACAAATTTACAATTGAGTATGCAAATGTATTAGCCTTGTAAAAACTAATATAAATACAAATTCTGAAGTGGATACAGGCATTATTAGCTGAGTTGTGAACTTTTTGTTTACAAATTTACAATTGAGTATGCAAATGTATTAGCCATGTAAAAACTAATATAAGTACAAATTCTGCCATGGATACATGCATTATTACCTGAGTTGTAAACTTTTTGTTTACAAATTTCATTATTAGCTGAGCTGTGAACTTTTTGTTTACAAATTTACAATTGAGTATGCAAATGTATTAGCCGTGTAAAAACGAATATAAATAAAAATTCTGAAGTGGATACATGCATTATTAGCGGAGTTGTGAACTTTTTGTTTACAAATTTACAATTGAGTATGCAAATGTATTAGCCATGTAAAAACTAATATAAATACAAATTCTGAAGTGGATACAGGCATTATTAGTTGAGTTGTGAACTTTTTGTTTACAAATTTACAATTGAGTATGCAAATTTATTAGCCTTGTAAAAACTAATATAAATACAAATTCTGCCGTGGATACATTCATTATTAGCGGAGTTGTGAACTTTTTGTTTACAAATTTACAATTGAGTATGCAAATGTATTAGCCATGTAAAAACTAATATAAATACTAAATTCTGAAGTGGATACAGGCATTATTAGCTGAGTTGTGAACTTTTTGTTTACAAATTTACAATTGAGTATGCAAATGTATTAGCCTTGTAAAAACTAATATAAATACAAATTCTGAAGTGGATACTGGCATTATTAGCTGAGTTGTGAACTTTTTGTTTACAAATTTACAATTGAGTATGCAAATGTATTAGCCTTGTAAAAACTAATATAAATACAAATTCTGAAGTGGATACAGGCATTATTAGCTGAGTTGTGAACTTTTTGTTTACAAATTTACAATTGAGTATGCAAATGTATTAGCCATGTAAAAACTAATATAAGTACAAATTCTGCCATGGATACATGCATTATTACCTGAGTTGTGAACTTTTTGTTTACAAATTTCATTATTAGCTGAGCTGTGAACTTTTTGTTTACAAATTTACAATTGAGTATGCAAATGCATTAGCCTTGTAAAAACTAATATAAATACAAATTCTGCCGTGGATATATGCATTATTAGCGGAGTTGTGAACTTTTTGTTTACAAATTCACAATTGAGTATGCAAATGTATTAGCCGTGTAAAAACTATACACATTCCTAAGTGGATACATGCATTATTAGCTGAGTTGTGAACTTTTTGTTTACAAATTTCATTATTAGCTGAGATGTGAACTTTTTGTTTACAAATTTACAATATAGTATGCAAATGTAATAGACGTGTAAAAACTATTATAAATACAAATTCTAAAGTGGATACATGCATTATTAGCTGAGATGTGAACTTTTTGTTTTCAAATTTACAATTGAGTATGCAAATGTATTAGCCGTGTAAAAACTGTTATAAATACAAATTCTGAAGTGGATACAGGCATTATTAGCTGAGTTGTGAACTTTTTGTTTACAAATTTACAATTGAGTATGCAAATGTATTAGCCTTGTAAAAACTAATATAAATACAAATTCGGAAGTGGATACAGGCATTATTAGCTGAGCTGTGAACTTTTTGTTTACAAATTTACAATTGAGTATGCAAATGTATTAGCCGTGTAAAAACGAATATAAATAAAAATTCTGAAGTGGATACATGCATTATTAGCGGAGTTGTGAACTTTTTGTTTACAAATTTACAATATAGTATGCAAATGTAATAGACGTGTAAAAACTATTATAAATACAAATTCTAAAGTGGATACATGCATTATTAGCTGAGATGTGAACTTTTTGTTTTCAAATTTACAATTGAGTATGCAAATGTATTAGCCATGTAAAAACTAATATAAATACAAATTCTGAAGTGGATACAGGCATTATTAGCTGAGTTGTGAACTTTTTGTTTACAAATTTACAATTGAGTATGCAAATGTATTAGCCTTGTAAAAACTAATATAAATACAAATTCTGAAGTGGATACAGGCATTATTAGCGGAGTTGTGAACTTTTTGTTTACAAATTTACAATTGAGTATGCAAATGTATTAGCCATGTAAAAACTAATATAAATACAAATTCTGAAGTGGATACAGGCATTATTAGCTGAGTTGTGAACTTTTTGTTTACAAATTTACAATTGAGTATGCAAATGTATTAGCCTTCTAAAAACTAATATAAGTACAAATTCTGCCGTGGATACATGCATTATTAGCGGAGTTGTGAACTTTTTGTTTACAAATTTACAATTGAGTATGCAAATGTATTAGCCATGTAAAAACTAATATAAATACAAATTCTGAAGTGGATACAGGCATTACACAGGTACACAGCCAAAAATTTCCACGAACCATTTCAAGTTTTCCATGATATTTGGGTGCTCCTGAGTAAAAGTCCCATACAAAATTATTTTCCATCACCTACAGGTTCCGCGGTATACCTAAGAATACAAAAAACCTATGTTTGCCGACATTTTGAATTACGTGGCCTATATAATTGGACTTACCTTTATTATTTTTGGTAGGACCTACTCTCAATACATCACGGCACTACTAAAAAATAGTCCCAATCGTGAACCATTGCCCATGTCTTTGGAATTCGACGCCAAAGTTGAAACTCCCAAAATTTTCAACATTTCTGTGATGAAAAAACAATTCTGAGAATTAAATCTTATATGGAACTAATTTTAAATATTCATTGAATCTATTGTTCATTGTATTCTTTAATTTCGGTTTAAAGCGTTTTCATGAGGACATTTTATTGGATTTATTAAACGAATAAAACAGCTTTTTTGGTTTTATTATCTACTCCTATTTGCTGTCAAATTTCAAATAAGTCAAGGCAACCTATAAAATAGTAGTATATCTACTACTATCTTTTTATATATAATATACATTTTTTCCTTTTGACTAAACTTAAATACATATGTAAGGATTATCGCTGGCTACTAAGCTGTCTTAAAAATGCTATGTTCGGAAGACCTTTTTATTTAATATAAAACTAAATCTATATTATATATAAAAAGAAACATATCTACTACTATTTTATAGGTTGCCTTGACTTATTTGAAATTTGACAGCAAATAGGAGTAGATAATAAAACCAAAAAAGCTGTTTTATTCGTTTAATAAATCCAATAAAATGTCCTCATGAAAACGCTTTAAACCGAAATTAAAGAATACAATGAACAATAGATTCAATGAATATTTAAAATTAGTTCCATATAAGATTTAATTCTCAGAATTGTTTTTTTGTCACAGAAATGTTGAAAATTTTGGGAGTTTCAACTTTGGCGTCGAATTCCAAAGACATGGGCAATGGTTCACGATTGGGACTATTTTTTAGTAGTGCCGTGATGTATTGAGAGTAGGTCCTACCAAAAATAATAAAGGTAAGTCCAATTATATAGGCCACGTAATTCAAAATGTCGGCAAACATAGGTTTTTTGTATTCTTAGGTATACCGCGGAACCTGTAGGTGATGGAAAATAATTTTGTATGGGACTTTTACTCAAGAGCACCCAAATATCATGGAAAACTTGAAATGGTTCGTGGAAATTTCACAAAGTTTATTTTTGTGTTCCTGTGTTATTAGCTGAGTTGTGAACTTTTTGTTTACAAATTTACAATTGAGTATGCAAATGTATTAGCCTTGTAAAAACTAATATAAATACAAATTCTGCCGTGGATACATGCATTATTAGCGGAGTTGTGAACTTTTTGTTTACAAATTTACAATTGAGTATGCAAATGTATTAGCCTTGTAAAAACTAATATAAATACAAATTCTGAAGTGGATACAGGCATTATTAGCTGAGTTGTGAACTTTTTGTTTACAAATTTACAATTGAGTATGCAAATGTTTTAGCCTTGTAAAAACTAATATAAATACAAATTCTGAAGTGGATACAGGCATTATTAGCTGAGTTGTGAACTTTTTGTTTACAAATTTACAATTGAGTATGCAAATGTATTAGCCATGTAAAAACTAATATAAGTACAAATTCTGCCATGGATACATGCATTATTACCTGAGTTGTGAACTTTTTGTTTACAAATTTCATTATTAGCTGAGCTGTGAACTTTTTGTTTACAAATTTACAATTGAGTATGCAAATGTATTAGCCTTGTAAAAACTAATATAAATACAAATTCTGCCGTGGATACATGCATTATTAGCGGAGTTGTGAACTTTTTGTTTACAAATTTACAATTGAGTATGCAAATGTATTAGCCTTGTAAAAACTAATATAAATACTAAATTCTGAAGTGGATACATGCATTATTAGCTGAGTTGTGAACTTTTTGTTTACAAATTTACAATTGAGTATGCAAATGTATTAGCCTTATAAAAACTAATATAAGTACAAATTCTGCCGTGGATACATGCATTATTACCTGAGTTGTGAACTTTTTGTTTACAAATTTCATTATTAGCTGAGATGTGAACTTTTTGTTTACAAATTTACAATTGAGTATGCAAATGTATTAGCCATGTAAAAACTAATATAAATACAAATTCTGAAGTGGATACAGGCATTATTAGCTGAGTTGTGAACTTTTTGTTTACAAATTTACAATTGAGTATGCAAATGTATTAGCCTTGTAAAAACTAATATAAATACAAATTCTGCCGTGGATACATGCATTATTAGCGGAGTTGTGAACTTTTTGTTTACAAATTCACAATTGAGTATGCAAATGTATTAGCCGTGTAAAAACTATACACATTCTTAAGTGGATACATGCATTATTAGCTGAGTTGTGAACTTTTTGTTTACAAATTTCATTATTAGCTGAGATGTGAACTTTTTGTTTACAAATTTACAATTTAGTATGCAAATGTATTAGCCGTGTAAAAACTATTATAAATACAAATTCTAAAGTGGATACATGCATTATTAGCTGAGATGTGAACTTTTTGTTTTCAAATTTACAATTGAGTATGCAAATGTATTAGCCGTGTAAAAACTGTTATAAATACAAATTCTGAAGTGGATTATGCATTATTATCTGAGTTGTGAACTTTTTGTTTTCAAATTTACAATTGAGTATGCAAATGTATTAGCCTTGTAAAAACTAATATAAATACAAATTCTGAAGTGGATACAGGCATTATTAGCTGAGTTGTGAACTCAATTTACAAATTTACAATTGAGTATGCAAATGTATTAGCCATGTAAAAACTAATATAAATACAAATTCTGAAGTGGATACAGGCATTATTAGCTGAGTTGTGAACTTTTTGTTTACAAATTTACAATTGAGTATGCAAATGTATTAGCCAATAAAATGTCCTCATGAAAACGCTTTAAACCGAAATTAAAGAATACAATGAACAATAGATTCAATGAATATTTAAAATTAGTTCCATATAAGATTTAATTCTCAGAATTGTTTTTTCGTCACAGAAATGTTGAAAATTTTGGGAGTTTCAACTTTGGCGTCGAATTCCAAAGACATGGGCAATGGTTCACGATTGGGACTATTTTTTAGTAGTGCCGTGATGTATTGAGAGTAGGTCCTACCAAAAATAAAAAAGGTAAGTCCAATTATATGGGCCACGTAATTCAAAATGTCGGCAAACATAGGTTTTTTGTATTCTTAGGTATACCGCGGAACCTGTAGGTGATGGAAAATAATTTTGTATGGGACTTTTACTCAAGAGCACCCAAATATCATGGAAAACTTGAAATGGTTCGTGGAAATTTCACAAAGTTTATTTTTGTGTTCCTGTGTTATTAGCTGAGTTGTGAACTTTTTGTTTACAAATTTACAATTGAGTATGCAAATGTATTAGCCTTGTAAAAACTAATATAAATACAAATTCTGCCGTGGATACATGCATTATTAGCGGAGTTGTGAACTTTTTGTTTACAAATTTACAATTGAGTATGCAAATGTATTAGCCTTGTAAAAACTAATATAAATACAAATTCTGAAGTGGATACAGGCATTATTAGCTGAGTTGTGAACTTTTTGTTTACAAATTTACAATTGAGTATGCAAATGTTTTAGCCTTGTAAAAACTAATATAAATACAAATTCTGAAGTGGATACAGGCATTATTAGCTGAGTTGTGAACTTTTTGTTTACAAATTTACAATTGAGTATGCAAATGTATTAGCCATGTAAAAACTAATATAAGTACAAATTCTGCCATGGATACATGCATTATTACCTGAGTTGTGAACTTTTTGTTTACAAATTTCATTATTAGCTGAGCTGTGAACTTTTTGTTTACAAATTTACAATTGAGTATGCAAATGTATTAGCCTTGTAAAAACTAATATAAATACAAATTCTGCCGTGGATACATGCATTATTAGCGGAGTTGTGAACTTTTTGTTTACAAATTCACAATTGAGTATGCAAATGTATTAGCCGTGTAAAAACTATACACATTCCTAAGTGGATACATGCATTATTAGCTGAGTTGTGAACTTTTTGTTTACAAATTTACAATTGAGTATGCAAATGTATTAGCCTTCTAAAAACTAATATAAGTACAAATTCTGCCGTGGATACATGCATTATTAGCGGAGTTGTGAACTTTTTGTTTACAAATTTACAATTGAGTATGCAAATGTATTAGCCATGTAAAAACTAATATAAATACTAAATTCTGAAGTGGATACATGCATTATTAGCTGAGTTGTGAACTTTTTGTTTACAAATTTACAATTGAGTATGCAAATGTATTAGCCTTATAAAAACTAATATAAGTACAAATTCTGCCGTGGATACATGCATTATTACCTGAGTTGTGAACTTTTTGTTTACAAATTTCATTATTAGCTGAGATGTGAACTTTTTGTTTACAAATTTACAATTGAGTATGCAAATGTATTAGCCATGTAAAAACTAATATAAATACAAATTCTGAAGTGGATACAGGCATTATTAGCTGAGTTGTGAACTTTTTGTTTACAAATTTACAATTGAGTATGCAAATGTATTAGCCTTGTAAAAACTAATATAAATACAAATTCTGCCGTGGATACATGCATTATTAGCGGAGTTGTGAACTTTTTGTTTACAAATTCACAATTGAGTATGCAAATGTATTAGCCGTGTAAAAACTATACACATTCTTAAGTGGATACATGCATTATTAGCTGAGTTGTGAACTTTTTGTTTACAAATTTCATTATTAGCTGAGATGTGAACTTTTTGTTTACAAATTTACAATTTAGTATGCAAATGTATTAGCCGTGTAAAAACTATTATAAATACAAATTCTAAAGTGGATACATGCATTATTAGCTGAGATGTGAACTTTTTGTTTTCAAATTTACAATTGAGTATGCAAATGTATTAGCCGTGTAAAAACTGTTATAAATACAAATTCTGAAGTGGATTATGCATTATTATCTGAGTTGTGAACTTTTAGTTTTCAAATTTACAATTGAGTATGCAAATGTATTAGCCTTGTAAAAACTAATATAAATACAAATTCTGAAGTGGATACAGGCATTATTAGCTGAGTTGTGAACTCAATTTACAAATTTACAATTGAGTATGCAAATGTATTAGCCATGTAAAAACTAATATAAATACAAATTCTGAAGTGGATACAGGCATTATTAGCTGAGTTGTGAACTTTTTGTTTACAAATTTACAATTGAGTATGCAAATGTATTAGCCTTGTAAAAACTAATATAAATACAAATTCTGCCGTGGATACATGCATTATTAGCGGAGTTGTGAACTTTTTGTTTACAAATTTACAATTGAGTATGCAAATGTATTAGCCATGTAAAAACTAATATAAATACAAATTCTGAAGTGGATACAGGCATTATTAGCTGAGTTGTGAACTTTTTGTTTACAAATTTACAATTGAGTATGAAAATGTATTTGCCTTGTAAAAACTAATATAAATACAAATTCTGCCGTGGATACATGCATTATTAGCGGAGCTGTGAACTTTTTGTTTATAAATTTACAATTGAGTATGCAAATGTATTAGCCATGTAAAAACTAATATAAATACAAATTCTATGTATGCAAATGTATTAGCCATGTAAAAACTAATATAAATACAAATTCTGAAGTGGATACAGGCATTATTAGCTGAGTTGTGAACTTTTTGTTTACAAATTTACAATTGAGTATGCAAATGTATTAGCCTTGTAAAAACTAATATAAATACAAATTCTGCCGTGGATACATGCATTATTAGCGGAGTTGTGAACTTTTTGTTTACAAATTCACAATTGAGTATGCAAATGTATTAGCCGTGTAAAAACTATACACATTCTTAAGTGGATACATGCATTATTAGCTGAGTTGTAAACTTTTTGTTTACAAATTTCATTATTAGCTGAGATGTGAACTTTTTGTTTACAAATTTACAATTTAGTATGCAAATGTATTAGCCGTGTAAAAACTATTATAAATACAAATTCTAAAGTGGATACATGCATTATTAGCTGAGATGTGAACTTTTTGTTTTCAAATTTACAATTGAGTATGCAAATGTATTAGCCGTGTAAAAACTGTTATAAATACAAATTCTGAAGTGGATTATGCATTATTATCTGAGTTGTGAACTTTTTGTTTTCAAATTTACAATTGAGTATGCAAATGTATTAGCCTTGTAAAAACTAATATAAATACAAATTCTGAAGTGGATACAGGCATTATTAGCTGAGTTGTGAACTTTTTGTTTACAAATTTACAATTGAGTATGCAAATGTATTAGCCATGTAAAAACTAATATAAATACAAATTCTGAAGTGGATACAGGCATTATTAGCTGAGTTGTGAACTTTTTGTTTACAAATTTACAATTGAGTATGCAAATGTATTAGCCTTGTAAAAACTAATATAAATACAAATTCTGCCGTGGATACATGCATTATTAGCGGAGTTGTGAACTTTTTGTTTACAAATTTACAATTGAGTATGCAAATGTATTAGCCATGTAAAAACTAATATAAATACAAATTCTGAAGTGGATTCAGGCATTATTAGCTGAGTTGTGAACTTTTTGTTTACAAATTTACAATTGAGTATGCAAATGTATTTGCCTTGTAAAAACTAATATAAATACAAATTCTGCCGTGGATACATGCATTATTAGCGGAGTTGTGAACTTTTTGTTTACAAATTTACAATTGAGTATGCAAATGTATTAGCCATGTAAAAACTAATATAAATACAAATTCTGAAGTGGATACAGGCATTATTAGCTGAGTTGTGAACTTTTTGTTTACAAATTTACAATTGAGTATGCAAATGTATTAGCCTTGTAAAAACTAATATAAATACAAATTCTGAAGTGGATACAGGCATTATTAGCTGAGTTGTGAACTTTTTGTTTACAAATTTACAATTGAGTATGCAAATGTATTAGCCTTGTAAAAACTAATATAAATACAAATTCTGCCGTGGATACATGCATTATTAGCGGAGTTGTGAACTTTTTGTTTACAAATTTACAATTGAGTACGCAAATGTATTAGCCATGTAAAAACTAATATAAATACAAATTCTGAAGTGGATACAGGCATTATTAGCTGAGTTGTGAACTTTTTGTTTACAAATTTACAATTGAGTATGCAAATGTATTAGCCATGTAAAAACTAATATAAGTACAAATTCTACCATGGATACATGCATTATTAGCTGAGTTGTGAACTTTTTGTTTACAAATTTACAATTGAGTATGCAAATGTATTAGCCATGTAAAAACTAATATAAATACTAAATTCTGAAGTGGATACAGGCATTATTAGCTGAGTTGTGAACTTTTTGTTTACAAATTTACAATTGAGTATGCAAATGTATTAGCCTTGTAAAAACTAATATAAATACAAATTCTGAAGTGGATACAGGCATTATTAGCTGCGCTGTGAACTTTTTGTTTACAAATTTACAATTGAGTATGCCGTGTAAAAACTAATATAAATACAAATTCGGAAGTCGATACAGGCATTATTAGCTGAGCTGTGAACTTTTTGTTTACAAATTTACAATTGAGTATGCAAATGTATTAGCCTTGTAAAAACTAATATAAATACAAATTCTGAAGTGGATACAGGCATTATTAGCGGAGTTGTGAACTTTTTGTTTACAAATTTACAATTGAGTATGCAAATGTATTAGCCATGTAAAAACTAATATAAATACAAATTCTGAAGTGGATACAGGCATTATTAGCTGAGTTGTGAACTTTTTGTTTACAAATTTACAATTGAGTATGCAAATGTATTAGCCTTGTAAAAACTAATATAAATACAAATTCTGCCGTGGATACATTCATTATTAGCGGAGTTGTGAACTTTTTGTTTACAAATTTACAATTGAGTATGCAAATGTATTAGCCATGTAAAAACTAATATAAATACTAAATTCTGAAGTGGATACAGGCATTATTAGCTGAGTTGTGAACTTTTTGTTTACAAATTTACAATTGAGTATGCAAATGTATTAGCCTTATAAAAACTAATATAAGTACAAATTCTGCCGTGGATACATGCATTATTACCTGAGTTGTGAACTTTTTGTTTACAAATTTCATTATTAGCTGAGATGTGAACTTTTTGTTTACAAATTTACAATTGAGTATGCAAATGTATTAGCCATGTAAAAACTAATATAAATACAAATTCTGCCGTGGATACATTCATTATTAGCGGAGTTGTGAACTTTTTGTTTACAAATTTACAATTGAGTATGCAAATGTATTAGCCTTGTAAAAACTAATATAAATACAAATTCTGAAGTGGATACAGGCATTATTAGCTGAGTTGTGAACTTTTTGTTTACAAATTTACAATTGAGTATGCAAATGTATTAGGCTTGTAAAAACGAATATAAATACAAATTCTGAAGTGGATACATGCATTATTAGCGGAGTTGTGAACTTTTTGTTTACAAATTTACAATTGAGTATGCAAATGTATTAGCCATGTAAAAACTAATATAAATACAAATTCTGCCGTGGATACAGGCATTATTAGCTGAGTTGTGAACTTTTTGTTTACAAATTTACAATTGAGTATGCAAATGTATTAGCCTTGTAAAAACTAATATAAATACAAATTCTGAAGTGGATACAGGCATTATTAGCTGAGTTGTGAACTTTTTGTTTACAAATTTACAATTGAGTATGCAAATGTATTAGCCTTGTAAAAACTAATATAAATACAAATTCTGCCGTGGATACATTCATTATTAGCGGAGTTGTGAACTTTTTGTTTACAAATTTACAATTGAGTATGCAAATGTATTAGCCTTGTAAAAACTAATATAAATACAAATTCTGAAGTGGATACAGGCATTATTAGCTGAGTTGTGAACTTTTTGTTTACAAATTTACAATTGAGTATGCAAATGTATTAGCCTTGTAAAAACTAATATAAATACAAATTCTGCCGTGGATACATTCATTATTAGCGGAGTTGTGAACTTTTTGTTTACAAATTTACAATTGAGTATGCAAATGTATTAGCCTTGTAAAAACTAATATAAATACAAATTCTGAAGTGGATACAGGCATTATTAGATGAGTTGTGAACTTTTTGTTTACAAATTTACAATTGAGTATGCAAATGTATTAGCCTTGTAAAAACTAATATAAATACAAATTCTGCCGTGGATACATGCATTATAAGCGGAGTTGTGAACTTTTTGTTTACAAATTTACAATTGAGTATGCAAATGTATTAGCCATGTAAAAACTAATATAAATACAAATTCTGAAGTGGATACAGGCATTATTAGCTGAGTTGTGAACTTTTTGTTTACAAATTTACAATTGAGTATGCAAATGTATTAGCCATGTAAAAACTAATATAAGTACAAATTCTACCATGGATACATGCATTATTAGCTGAGTTGTGAACTTTTTGTTTACAAATTTACAATTGAGTATGCAAATGTATTAGCCATGTAAAAACTAATATAAATACTAAATTCTGAAGTGGATACAGGCATTATTAGCTGAGTTGTGAACTTTTTGTTTACAAATTTACAATTGAGTATGCAAATTTATTAGGCTTGTAAAAACTAATATAAATACAAATTCTGAAGTGGATACAGGCATTATTAGCTGAGTTGTGAACTTTTTGTTTACAAATTTACATTTGAGTATGCAAATGTATTAGCCTTGTAAAAACTAATATAAATACAAATTCTGCCGTGGATACATGCATTATTAGCGGAGTTGTGAACTTTTTGTTTACAAATTTACAATTGAGTATGCCGTGTAAAAACTAATATAAATACAAATTCGGAAGTCGATACAGGCATTATTAGCTGAGCTGTGAACTTTTTGTTTACAAATTTACAATTGAGTATGCAAATGTATTAGCCTTGTAAAAACTAATATAAATACAAATTCTGAAGTGGATACAGGCATTATTAGCGGAGTTGTGAACTTTTTGTTTACAAATTTACCATTGAGTATGCAAATGTATTAGCCTTATAAAAACTAATATAAGTACAAATTCTGCCGTGGATACATGCATTATTACCTGAGTTGTGAACTTTTTGTTTACAAATTTCATTATTAGCGGAGATGAGAACTTTTTGTTTACAAATTTACAATTGAGTATGCAAATGTATTAGCCATGTAAAAACTAATATAAATACAAATTCTGAAGTGGATACAGGCATTATTAGCTGAGTTGTGAACTTTTTGTTTACAAATTTACAATTGAGTATGCAAATGTATTAGCCTTGTAAAAACTAATATAAATACAAATTCTGCCGTGGATACATTCATTATTAGCGGAGTTGTGAACTTTTTGTTTACAAATTTACAATTGAGTATGCAAATGTATTAGCCATGTAAAAACTAATATAAATACTAAATTCTGAAGTGGATACAGGCATTATTAGCTGAGTTGTGAACTTTTTGTTTACAAATTTACAATTGAGTATGCAAATGTATTAGCCTTATAAAAACTAATATAAGTACAAATTCTGCCGTGGATACATGCATTATTACCTGAGTTGTGAACTTTTTGTTTACAAATTTCATTATTAGCTGAGATGTGAACTTTTTGTTTACAAATTTACAATTGAGTATGCAAATGTATTAGCCATGTAAAAACTAATATAAATACAAATTCTGAAGTGGATACAGGCATTATTAGCTGAGTTGTGAACTTTTTGTTTACAAATTTACAATTGAGTATGCAAATGTATTAGCCTTGTAAAAACTAATATAAATACAAATTCTGCCGTGGATACATGCATTATTAGCGGAGTTGTGAACTTTTTGTTTACAAATTCACAATTGAGTATGCAAATGTATTAGCCGTGTAAAAACTATACACATTCTTAAGTGGATACATGCATTATTAGCTGAGTTGTGAACTTTTTGTTTACAAATTTCATTATTAGCTGAGATGTGAACTTTTTGTTTACAAATTTACAATTTAGTATGCAAATGTATTAGCCGTGTAAAAACTATTATAAATACAAATTCTAAAGTGGATACATGCATTATTAACTGAGATGTGAACTTTTTGTTTTCAAATTTACAATTGAGTATGCAAATGTATTAGCCGTGTAAAAACTGTTATAAATACAAATTCTGCCGTGGATACATTCATTATTAGCGGAGTTGTGAACTTTTTGTTTACAAATTTACAATTGAGTATGCAAATGTATTAGCCATGTAAAAACTAATATAAATACTAAATTCTGAAGTGGGTACAGGCATTATTAGCTGAGTTGTGAACTTTTTGTTTACAAATTTTCAATTGAGTATGCAAATGTATTAGCCTTATAAAAACTAATATAAGTACAAATTCTGCCGTGGATACATGCATTATTACCTGAGTTGTGAACTTCTTGTTTACAAATTTCAATATTAGCTGAGATGTGAACTTTTTGTTTACAAATTTACAATTGAGTATGCAAATGTATTAGCCATGTAAAAACTAATATAAATACAAATTCTGCCGTGGATACATTCATTATTAGCGGAGTTGTGAACTTTTTGTTTACAAATTTACAATTGAGTATGCAAATGTATTAGCCTTGTAAAAACTAATATAAATACAAATTCTGAAGTAGATACAGGCATTATTAGCTGAGTTGTTAACTTTTTGTTTACAAATTTACAATTGAGTATGCAAATGTATTAGCCTTGTAAAAACTAAAATAAATACAAATTCTGCCGTGGATACATTCATTATTAGCGGAGTTGTGAACTTTTTGTTTACAAATTTACAATTGAGTATGCAAATGTATTAGCCTTGTAAAAACTAATATAAATACAAATTCTGAAGTGGATACAGGCATTATTAGCGGAGTTGTGAACTTTTTGTTTACAAATTTACCATTGAGTATGCAAATGTATTAGCCTTATAAAAACTAATATAAGTACAAATTCTGCCGTGGATACATGCATTATTACCTGAGTTGTGAACTTTTTGTTTACAAATTTCATTATTAGCGGAGATGTGAACTTTTTGTTTACAAATTTACAATTGAGTATGCAAATGTATTAGCCATGTAAAAACTAATATAAATACAAATTCTGAAGTGGATACAGGCATTATTAGCTGAGTTGTGAACTTTTTGTTTACAAATTTACAATTGAGTATGCAAATGTATTAGCCTTGTAAAAACTAATATAAATACAAATTCTGCCGTGGATACATTCATTATTAGCGGAGTTGTGAACTTTTTGTTTACAAATTTACAATTGAGTATGCAAATGTATTAGCCATGTAAAAACTAATATAAATACTAAATTCTGAAGTGGATACAGGCATTATTAGCTGAGTTGTGAACTTTTTGTTTACAAATTTACAATTGAGTATGCAAATGTATTAGCCTTATAAAAACTAATATAAGTACAAATTCTGCCGTGGATACATGCATTATTACCTGAGTTGTGAACTTTTTGTTTACAAATTTCATTATTAGCTGAGATGTGAACTTTTTGTTTACAAATTTACAATTGAGTATGCAAATGTATTAGCCATGTAAAAACTAATATAAATACAAATTCTGAAGTGGATACAGGCATTATTAGCTGAGTTGTGAACTTTTTGTTTACAAATTTACAATTGAGTATGCAAATGTATTAGCCTTGTAAAAACTAATATAAATACAAATTCTGCCGTGGATACATGCATTATTAGCGGAGTTGTGAACTTTTTGTTTACAAATTCACAATTGAGTATGCAAATGTATTAGCCGTGTAAAAACTATACACATTCTTAAGTGGATACATGCATTATTAGCTGAGTTGTGAACTTTTTGTTTACAAATTTCATTATTAGCTGAGATGTGAACTTTTTGTTTACAAATTTACAATTTAGTATGCAAATGTATTAGCCGTGTAAAAACTATTATAAATACAAATTCTAAAGTGGATACATGCATTATTAACTGAGATGTGAACTTTTTGTTTTCAAATTTACAATTGAGTATGCAAATGTATTAGCCGTGTAAAAACTGTTATAAATACAAATTCTGCCGTGGATACATTCATTATTAGCGGAGTTGTGAACTTTTTGTTTACAAATTTACAATTGAGTATGCAAATGTATTAGCCATGTAAAAACTAATATAAATACTAAATTCTGAAGTGGGTACAGGCATTATTAGCTGAGTTGTGAACTTTTTGTTTACAAATTTTCAATTGAGTATGCAAATGTATTAGCCTTATAAAAACTAATATAAGTACAAATTCTGCCGTGGATACATGCATTATTACCTGAGTTGTGAACTTCTTGTTTACAAATTTCAATATTAGCTGAGATGTGAACTTTTTGTTTACAAATTTACAATTGAGTATGCAAATGTATTAGCCATGTAAAAACTAATATAAATACAAATTCTGCCGTGGATACATTCATTATTAGCGGAGTTGTGAACTTTTTGTTTACAAATTTACAATTGAGTATGCAAATGTATTAGCCTTGTAAAAACTAATATAAATACAAATTCTGAAGTAGATACATGCATTATTAGCTGAGTTGTTAACTTTTTGTTTACAAATTTACAATTGAGTATGCAAATGTATTAGCCTTGTAAAAACTAAAATAAATACAAATTCTGCCGTGGATACATTCATTATTAGCGGAGTTGTGAACTTTTTGTTTACAAATTTACAATTGAGTATGCAAATGTATTAGCCTTGTAAAAACTAATATAAATACAAATTCTGAAGTGGATACAGGCATTATTAGCTGAGTTGTGAACTTTTTGTTTACAAATTTACAATTGAGTATGCAAATGTATTAGCCTTGTAAAAACTAATATAAATACAAATTCTGCCGTGGATACATGCATTATAAGCGGAGTTGTGAACTTTTTGTTTACAAATTTACAATTGAGTATGCAAATGTATTAGCCATGTAAAAACTAATATAAATACAAATTCTGAAGTGGATACAGGCATTATTAGCTGAGTTGTGAACTTTTTGTTTACAAATTTACAATTGAGTATGCAAATGTATTAGCCATGTAAAAACTAATATAAGTACAAATTCTACCATGGATACATGCATTATTAGCTGAGTTGTGAACTTTTTGTTTACAAATTTACAATTGAGTATGCAAATGTATTAGCCATGTAAAAACTAATATAAATACTAAATTCTGAAGTGGATACAGGCATTATTAGCTGAGTTGTGAACTTTTTGTTTACAAATTTACAATTGAGTATGCAAATGTATTAGGCTTGTAAAAACTAATATAAATACAAATTCTGAAGTGGATACAGGCATTATTAGCTGAGTTGTGAACTTTTTGTTTACAAATTTACAATTGAGTATGCAAATGTATTAGCCTTGTAAAAACTAATATAAATATAAATTCTGAAGTGGATACAGGCATTATTAGCTGCGCTGTGAACTTTTTGTTTACAAATTTACAATTGAGTATGCCGTGTAAAAACTAATATAAATACAAATTCGGAAGTCGATACAGGCATTATTAGCTGAGCTGTGAACTTTTTGTTTACAAATTTACAATTGAGTATGCAAATGTATTAGCCTTGTAAAAACTAATATAAATACAAATTCTGAAGTGGATACAGGCATTATTAGCGGAGTTGTGAACTTTTTGTTTACAAATTTACAATTGAGTATGCAAATGTATTAGCCTTATAAAAACTAATATAAGTACAAATTCTGCCGTGGATACATGCATTATTACCTGAGTTGTGAACTTCTTGTTTACAAATTTCAATATTAGCTGAGATGTGAACTTTTTGTTTACAAATTTACAATTGAGTATGCAAATGTATTAGCCATGTAAAAACTAATATAAATACAAATTCTGCCGTGGATACATTCATTATTAGCGGAGTTGTGAACTTTTTGTTTACAAATTTACAATTGAGTATGCAAATGTATTAGCCATGTAAAAACTAATATAAATACAAATTCTGAAGTGGATACAGGCATTATTAGCTGAGTTGTGAACTTTTTGTTTACAAATTTACAATTGAGTATGCAAATGTATTAGCCTTGTAAAAACTAATATAAATACAAATTCTGAAGTAGATACAGGCATTATTAGCTGAGTTGTTAACTTTTTGTTTACAAATTTACAATTGAGTATGCAAATGTATTAGCCTTGTAAAAACTAAAATAAATACAAATTCTGCCGTGGATACATTCATTATTAGCGGAGTTGTGAACTTTTTGTTTACAAATTTACAATTGAGTATGCAAATGTATTAGCCTTGTAAAAACTAATATAAATACAAATTCTGAAGTGGATACAGGCATTATTAGCTGAGTTGTGAACTTTTTGTTTACAAATTTACAATTGAGTATGCAAATGTATTAGCCTTGTAAAAACTAATATAAATACAAATTCTGCCGTGGATACATGCATTATAAGCGGAGTTGTGAACTTTTTGTTTACAAATTTACAATTGAGTATGCAAATGTATTAGCCATGTAAAAACTAATATAAATACAAATTCTGAAGTGGATACAGGCATTATTAGCTGAGTTGTGAACTTTTTGTTTACAAATTTACAATTGAGTATGCAAATGTATTAGCCATGTAAAAACTAATATAAGTACAAATTCTACCATGGATACATGCATTATTAGCTGAGTTGTGAACTTTTTGTTTACAAATTTACAATTGAGTATGCAAATGTATTAGCCATGTAAAAACTAATATAAATACTAAATTCTGAAGTGGATACAGGCATTATTAGCTGAGTTGTGAACTTTTTGTTTACAAATTTACAATTGAGTATGCAAATGTATTAGGCTTGTAAAAACTAATATAAATACAAATTCTGAAGTGGATACAGGCATTATTAGCTGAGTTGTGAACTTTTTGTTTACAAATTTACAATTGAGTATGCAAATGTATTAGCCTTGTAAAAACTAATATAAATATAAATTCTGAAGTGGATACAGGCATTATTAGCTGCGCTGTGAACTTTTTGTTTACAAATTTACAATTGAGTATGCCGTGTAAAAACTAATATAAATACAAATTCGGAAGTCGATACAGGCATTATTAGCTGAGCTGTGAACTTTTTGTTTACAAATTTACAATTGAGTATGCAAATGTATTAGCCTTGTAAAAACTAATATAAATACAAATTCTGAAGTGGATACAGGCATTATTAGCGGAGTTGTGAACTTTTTGTTTACAAATTTACTATTGAGTATGCAAATGTATTAGCCTTATAAAAACTAATATAAGTACAAATTCTGCCGTGGATACATGCATTATTACCTGAGTTGTGAACTTCTTGTTTACAAATTTCAATATTAGCTGAGATGTGAACTTTTTGTTTACAAATTTACAATTGAGTATGCAAATGTATTAGCCATGTAAAAACTAATATAAATACAAATTCTGCCGTGGATACATTCATTATTAGCGGAGTTGTGAACTTTTTGTTTACAAATTTACAATTGAGTATGCAAATGTATTAGCCTTGTAAAAACTAATATAAATACAAATTCTGAAGTGGATACAGGCATTATTAGCTGAGTTGTTAACTTTTTGTTTACAAATTTACAATTGAGTATGCAAATGTATTAGCCTTGTAAAAACTAAAATAAATACAAATTCTGCCGTGGATACATTCATTATTAGCGGAGTTGTGAACTTTTTGTTTACAAATTTACAATTGAGTATGCAAATGTATTAGCCTTGTAAAAACTAATATAAATACAAATTCTGAAGTGGATACAGGCATTATTAGCTGAGTTGTGAACTTTTTGTTTACAAATTTACAATTGAGTATGCAAATGTATTAGCCTTGTAAAAACTAATATAAATACAAATTCTGCCGTGGATACATGCATTATAAGCGGAGTTGTGAACTTTTTGTTTACAAATTTACAATTGAGTATGCAAATGTATTAGCCATGTAAAAACTAATATAAATACAAATTCTGAAGTGGATACAGGCATTATTAGCTGAGTTGTGAACTTTTTGTTTACAAATTTACAATTGAGTATGCAAATGTATTAGCCATGTAAAAACTAATATAAGTACAAATTCTACCATGGATACATGCATTATTAGCTGAGTTGTGAACTTTTTGTTTACAAATTTACAATTGAGTATGCAAATGTATTAGCCATGTAAAAACTAATATAAATACTAAATTCTGAAGTGGATACAGGCATTATTAGCTGAGTTGTGAACTTTTTGTTTACAAATTTACAATTGAGTATGCAAATGTATTAGGCTTGTAAAAACTAATATAAATACAAATTCTGAAGTGGATACAGGCATTATTAGCTGAGTTGTGAACTTTTTGTTTACAAATTTACAATTGAGTATGCAAATGTATTAGCCTTGTAAAAACTAATATAAATATAAGTTCTGAAGTGGATACAGGCATTATTAGCTGCGCTGTGAACTTTTTGTTTACAAATTTACAATTGAGTATGCCGTGTAAAAACTAATATAAATACAAATTCGGAAGTCGATACAGGCATTATTAGCTGAGCTGTGAACTTTTTGTTTACAAATTTACAATTGAGTATGCAAATGTATTAGCCTTGTAAAAACTAATATAAATACAAATTCTGAAGTGGATACAGGCATTATTAGCGGAGTTGTGAACTTTTTGTTTACAAATTTACAATTGAGTATGCAAATGTATTAGCCGTGTAAAAACTAATATAAATACAAATTCTGAAGTGGATACAGGCATTATTAGCTGAGTTGTGAACTTTTTGTTTACAAATTTACAATTGAGTATGCAAATGTATTAGCCTTGTAAAAACTAATATAAATACAAATTCTGCCGTGGATACATTCATTATTAGCGGAGTTGTGAACTTTTTGTTTACAAATTTACAATTGAGTATGCAAATGTATTAGCCATGTAAAAACTAATATAAATACTAAATTCTGAAGTGGATACAGGCATTATTAGCTGAGTTGTGAACTTTTTGTTTACAAATATACAATTGAGTATGCAAATGTATTAGCCTTATAAAAACTAATATAAGTACAAATTCTGCCGTGGATACATGCATTATTACCTGAGTTGTGAACTTTTTGTTTACAAATTTCATTATTAGCTGAGATGTGAACTTTTTGTTTACAAATTTACAATTGAGTATGCAAATGTATTAGCAATGTAAAAACTAATATAAATACAAATTCTGAAGTGGATAAAGGCATTATTAGCTGAGTTGTGAACTTTTTGTTTACAAATTTACAATTGAGTATGCAAATGTATTAGCCTTGTAAAAACTAATATAAATACAAATTCTGCCGTGGATACATGCATTATTAGCGGAGTTGTGAACTTTTTGTTTACAAATCCACAATTGAGTATGCAAATGTATTAGCCGTGTAAAAACTATACACATTCTTATGTGGATACATGCATTATTAGCTGAGTTGTGAACTTTTTGTTTACAAATTTCATTATTAGCTGAGATGTGAACTTTTTGTTTACAAATTTACAATTTAGTATGCAAATGTATTAGCCGTGTAAAAACTATTATAAATACAAATTCTAAAGTGGATACATGCATTATTAGCTGAGATGTGAACTTTTTGTTTTCAAATTTACAATTGAGCATGTAAAAACTAATATAAATATAAATTCTGCCGTGGATACATGCATTATTAGCGGAGTTGTGAACTTTTTGTTTACAAATTTACAATTGAGTATGCAAATGTATTAGCCATGTAAAAATTAATATAAATACAAATTCTGAAGTGGATACAGGCATTATTAGCTGAGTTGTGAACTTTTTGTTTACAAATTTACAATTGAGTATGCAAATGTATTAGCCGTGTAAAAACTGTTATAAATACAAATTCTGAAGTGGATACAGGCATTATTAGCTGAGTTGTGAACTTTTTGTTTACAAATTTACAATTGAGTATACAAATGTATTAGCCTTGTAAAAACTAATATAAATACAAATTCTGCCGTGGATACATGCATTATTAGCGGAGTTGTGAACTTTTTGTTTACAAATTTACAATTGAGTATGCAAATGTATTAGCCATGTAAAAACTAATATTGTTGGAGGGGGGCGGCTTTAAGCTGAAATGCACTCGAAATAAGAACACGTAGAACTTTCGGGTTTTTACGCGACGGGCGTCGATGTCTTTATTGTAGAAGGTAAATCGGTACTAAACTATACAAAAGAAACTATAGCTAGGGAGAGCGGATTTGAAGCTCTTTGGACTGGAAGTCCAGAGGAAGAGGGAGAGAAAAGGAGAGCGTTCGGGATCACACTGCCTCCCGAAATTAAGCGCCTTTCTGGCGTGAACATTCTCCCCCCCCTTGCGAGGATACGCAGCAAAAGTACCAGGAAGTATTAGCTCTGGAAAGCGTAGGATAACGCTGAGCGTTCGTCGGCATGTAGAAGGGTGTGGTGATCCTGTCCACACGACTGGCATCGGTCGCTACTTCGACAGGATCCTCCGGAATGGTGGTGGGCCAGGCAGTTGACGCAGTACTTCCTGTCGATGACTGTCTGGAGCCGTTTCTTCGCATCAAGCCGGAGAAAACGGTGGCACTTCCGAAGAGGATGGTTCCCTTGGCAGACTCGGCATTGGTAGGATAAAATACCTCGGGAACGTCTGCTCTTGCTATCGTCGTATGGAACCCAGTAATTGGAATCGGCAGAAGTAGGCACTCGTGTGGAGAACGAGGAAATTCTTTGGATGGGTGCAGGAATTTGTGGTGCGTCATCACGAGGATTCGGAACACTGGATGAAGTGTTGCTTGGATGCAACAATGTGTGATGCCGACCGTGACACGTGAGACAGTTGTGGGCGCTTGTGCAATTACGGAGTGGATGACCGCTTGCAAAGCAATTTAAGCACAACTGCTTTTTCTCAATGTATGAAGTACGATCTTCTATCGTCATTTGAAGGAAGCGTGGACATTTACGCACTGGATGGTTCTCTGCAGAACACAAATCGCATCTTTTGGATAAGTGAACAATCCGCGTACTAAAGGATTGTAGTACTCGTGGCGACTGGTCGGAGATTGTCGGTTTAGACGAACGGAGGCATATCGTAGGAGGCTGGAGAGAATCGATGGTTTCCAGAGTTCTATGGCGCTCAGTAAGGAAAGAATCGAGTTCTAGCCACGACGGAATATCGGTTTTATTTGTTAAGGATTGCTCCCATAAGGAAAGCGTCAGCTTTGGAAGCTTCGTGGAGCACAAATAAACCAGGAGGCAGTCCCAATTATCCGTAGGAAGGCCGGACAGAGCTAGGGATGTGAGGCAATTTTGAATTGTATTTTGCAGCTCCTTCAAGGCTGCCGAGGACTCACGTTCAATGGACTGAATGTTTAGTAATTTCTTCAGTTGGCTGTTCACCAACGCGCGTTTATTTTCGAAACGCTCAGACAGGTTGTTCCATGCTGAGCGGAAACCGTCGTTGGTCAGTGGCGAATTTGAAACTATGGAATGAGCTTCACCACTCGTCTTGGCATTTAAATAGAACAACTTTTCTACAGGGGTCAGCGTAGGATTGTCGATATAGACCGCTGCGAAAAGGTCCCGGAAAGTCGGCCAGCGAAGATAATCGCCCGAGAAAACTTCCGTTTCGCACGGAGGAAGCCGACAGCCAGACGGAAAGGAATTTTGGGGCGCAGGAGGTTGGACTGGAGCCGCTTTGGAGGAGATCGTATCGATCTGTTCCATGAACTTGGCGGCACACCGTTCATAAATGGAATAGGTGTCGTCGTATTTTGCCTTAAGAGTAGGCAGGGTGTCTGCAGCGCCCTCTAAACCAACTGAAATTAGCTCTGAACAAGCTTCGTACTCTGTCTCGACCTTATCCCATAGCGCTCGGACTTGGTCGAGATGAATTTGGCAGGTGTATTTGGATGGAGTGGGTGCTGCTGGATTGCAGACTCTGGAGTCGAAGTGCCTCAGACGGTCACAAATCAAAGTAAATTTCTTCAAAATAGTAGAAGTCATTTTATATATTTTTTACGACAATTTACTGTAAATATATATTACGAAATAGTAATGTGTCGAAGTTTGATTGGGAATTTAGGAACCAATCGGACTCGTAATAATTATTTTGAAATAATAATTATATTTGTGGAAAATTGTATTTTCTCCCTTGGAATTTAAAACGGAAATATGCAATTTAATTTAATAATTCCGGTCAGCAGCGAATAATATACGGTCACACTAGTGCGGATACGGAAGCGCACTTGGATTTCTAACTTAATTCGTTAGTTGGAATTTTAATATAAAATAATTTACAAATTATTTTATTGATCTGGACTTATGTGATTGACCGGTGCTGTATTTTGGAACCAATACGTGTGTATGTCTATTTGTGCACTTGTCGTATGCAAGTGCAAAATAGCGGAGATAAGGAGAGGCGGAAAAAATTGCCAAATATTAGAGCGTCGACTTGCAGACGATTATGTATGTATGTACATATGTAACTGCAGCTCAGGATAGAGCAAGGGAGCAAATAAACAAATATATGTACGAATTAAATCAATTTATAATTGTAGTACCTGCGGACAGTTATTGTTGTATGTATGTATGTAGTTATATTGTTGTAAATTTGTAAATATAAGTTTCGGAGTGAAGTGGACTGTATTTGTAGTATGTATGTAATGTAAATAAATGCTAGCGGGAACACAGTAAACGAGATGGAATTAAGAATAATTCGAAATTGGAAAGTTTTACTGTGGCTTAGGCATTTATTTAAACAAACACTATGAATTTCGGAACCCGTAGATCTTGTATAGAAATTATTTGGATATAATTTCTCGAATTGGGGAAATGTCAATGTTGACAGCGATCGTAGTCTTATGGAGTGGACTGTATATGTATGTAAATGTAAATAAATGCTAGCAGGAACACAGTTAACGAAGAGGAATTGAGAACTATTGGAATTAAATTCTCACTGTGGCTATTGCATTTATTTACACACACAATTTGGATTTTGGCACAAATGTAGGAAATGAATACCGAATTATTTTGGATTTTTGGAAGGTATTATGCTGCCGTAGTGTCGGATTAATCGGACTTGGATTTAGACAATAATCATACAGAGAAGTTAAGACGAATTGAGTTTCGCAAAACCTAACTGTATGACCGGCAGCAATAATATAATGGACTTATCTGGTGCGGTGTTAAAGCCACCGGAGCTGCTGGTAGATGCGACGAAAAATCCGGCTCTGATGGACCAAATGTTGGAGGGGGGCGGCTTTAAGCTAAAATGCACTCGAAATAAGAACACGTAGAACTTTCGGGTTTTTACGCGACGGGCGTCGATGTCTTTATTGTAGAAGGTAAATCGGTACTAAACTATACAAAAGAAACTATAGCTAGGGAGAGCGGATTTGAAGCTCTTTGGACTGGAAGTCCAGAGGAAGAGGGAGAGAAAAGGAGAGCGTTCGGGATCACACTGCCTCCCGAAATTAAGCGCCTTTCTGGCGTGAACAAATATAAATACAAATTCTGAAGTGGATACAGCCATTATTAGCTGAGTTGTGAACTTTTGTTTACAAATTTACAATTGAGTATGCAAATGAATTTACCTTGTAAAAACTAATATAAATATAAATTCTGCCGTGGATACATGCATTATTAGCGGAGTTGTGAACTTTTTGTTTAGAAATTTACAATTGAGTATGCAAATGTATTAGCCATGTAAAAACTAATATAAATATAAATTCTGCCGTGGATACATGCATTATTAGCGGAGTTGTGAACTTTTTGTTTACAAATTTACAATTGAGTATGCAAATGTATTAGCCATGTAAAAATTAATATAAATACAAATTCTGAAGTGGATACAGGCATTATTAGCTGAGTTGTGAACTTTTTGTTTACAAATTTACAATTGAGTATGCAAATGTATTAGCCTTGTAAAAACTAATATAAATACAAATTCTGAAGTGGATACAGGCATTATTAGCTGAGTTGTGAACTTTTTGTTTACAAATTTACAATTGAGTATGCAAATGTATTAGCCTTGTAAAAACTAATATAAGTACAAATTCTACCATGGATACATGCATTATTAGCTGAGATGTGAACTTTTTGTTTACAAATTTACAATTTAGTATGCAAATGTATTAGACGTGTAAAAACTATTATAAATACAAATTCTAAAGTGGATACATGCATTATTAGCTGAGATGTGAACTTTTTGTTTACAAATTTACAATTGAGTATGCAAATGTATTAGCCATGTAAAAACTAATATAAGTACAAATTCTACCATGGATACATGCATTATTAGCTGAGTTGTGAACTTTTTGTTTACAAATTTACAATTGAGTATGCAAATGTATTAGCCATGTAAAAACTAATATAAATACTAAATTCTGAAGTGGATACAGGCATTATTAGCTGAGTTGTGAACTTTTTGTTTACAAATTTACAATTGAGTATGCAAATGTATTAGCCTTGTAAAAACTAATATAAATACAAATTCTGAAGTGGATACAGGCATTATTAGCTGAGTTGTGAACTTTTTGTTTACAAATTTACAATTGAGTATGCAAATGTATTAGCCTTGTAAAAACTAATATAAATACAAATTCTGCCGTGGATACATGCATTATTAGCGGAGTTGTGAACTTTTTGTTTACAAATTTACAATTGAGTATGCAAATGTATTAGCCATGTAAAAACTAATATAAATACAAATTCTGAAGTGGATACAGGCATTATTAGCTGAGTTGTGAACTTTTTGTTTACAAATTTACAATTGAGTATGCAAATGAATTAGCCTTGTAAAAACTAATATAAATATAAATTCTGCCGTGGATACATGCATTATTAGCGGAGTTGTGAACTTTTTGTTTACAAATTTACAATTGAGTATGCAAATGTATTAGCCATGTAAAAACTAATATAAATACAAATTCTGAAGTGGATACAGGCATTATTAGCTGCGCTGTGAACTTTTTGTTTACAAATTTACAATTGAGTATGCCGTGTAAAAACTAATATAAATACAAATTCGGAAGTCGATACAGGCATTATTAGCTGAGCTGTGAACTTTTTGTTTACAAATTTACAATTGAGTATGCAAATGTATTAGCCGTGTAAAAACAAATATAAATACAAATTCTGCCGTGGATACATGCATTATTAGCGGAGTTGTGAACTTTTTGTTTACAAATTTACAATTGAGTATGCAAATGTATTAGCCATTTAAAAACTAATATAAATACAAATTCTGAAGTGGATACAGGCATTATTAGCTGAGTTGTGAATTTTTTGTTTACAAATTTACAATTGAGTATGCAAATGTATTAGCCTTCTAAAAACTAATATAAGTACAAATTCTGCCGTGGATACATGCATTATTAGCGGAGTTGTGAACTTTTTGTTTACAAATTTACAATTGAGTATGCAAATGTATTAGCCATGTAAAAACTAATATAAATACAAATTCTGAAGTGGATACAGGCATTATTAGCTGAGTTGTGAACTTTTTGTTTACAAATTTACAATTGAGTATGCAAATGTATTAGCCTTCTAAAAACTAATATAAGTACAAATTCTGCCGTGGATACATGCATTATTAGCGGAGTTGTGAACTTTTTGTTTACAAATTTACAATTGAGTATGCAAATGTATTAGCCATGTAAAAACTAATATAAATACAAATTCTGAAGTGGATACAGGCATTATTAGCTGAGTTGTGAACTTTTTGTTTACAAATTTACAATTGAGTATGCAAATGTATTAGCCTTCTAAAAACTAATATAAGTACAAATTCTGCCGTGGATACATGCATTATTAGCGGAGTTGTGAACTTTTTGTTTACAAATTTACAATTGAGTATGCAAATGTATTAGCCATGTAAAAACTAATATAAATACAAATTCTGAAGTGGATACAGGCATTATTAGCTGAGTTGTGAACTTTTTGTTTACAAATTTACAATTGAGTATGCAAATGTATTAGCCTTGTAAAAACTAATATAAATACAAATTCTGAAGTGGATACATGCATTATTAGCGGAGTTGTGAACTTTTTGTTTACAAATTCACAATTGAGTATGCAAATGTATTAGCCGTGTAAAAACTATACACATTCTTAAGTGGATACATGCATTATTAGCTGAGTTGTGAACTTTTTGTTTACAAATTTCATTATTAGCTGAGATGTGAACTTTTTGTTTACAAATTTACAATTTAGTATGCAAATGTATTAGCCGTGTAAAAACTATTATAAATACAAATTCTAAAGTGGATACAAGCATTATTAGCTGAGATGTGAACTTTTTGTTTTCAAATTTACAATTGAGTATGCAAATGTATTAACCGTGTAAAATCTGTTATAAATACAAATTCTGAAGTGGATTATGCATTATTATCTGAGTTGTGAACTTTTTGTTTACAAATTTACAATTGAGTATGCAAATGTATTAGCCTTGTAAAAACTAATATAAATACAAATTCTGAAGTGGATACAGGCATTATTAGCGGAGTTGTGAACTTAGCCATGTAAAAACTAATATAAATACAAATTCTGAAGTGGATACAGGCATTATTAGCGGAGTTGTGAACTTTTTGTTTACAAATCCACAATTGAGTATGCAAATGTATTAGCCGTGTAAAAACTATACACATTCTTATGTGGATACATGCATTATTAGCTGAGTTGTGAACTTTTTGTTTACAAATTTCATTATTAGCTGAGATGTGAACTTTTTGTTTACAAATTTACAATTTAGTATGCAAATGTATTAGCCGTGTAAAAACTATTATAAATACAAATTCTAAAGTGGATACATGCATTATTAGCTGAGATGTGAACTTTTTGTTTTCAAATTTACAATTGAGCATGTAAAAACTAATATAAATATAAATTCTGCCGTGGATACATGCATTATTAGCGGAGTTGTGAACTTTTTGTTTACAAATTTACAATTGAGTATGCAAATGTATTAGCCATGTAAAAATTAATATAAATACAAATTCTGAAGTGGATACAGGCATTATTAGCTGAGTTGTGAACTTTTTGTTTACAAATTTACAATTGAGTATGCAAATGTATTAGCCGTGTAAAAACTGTTATAAATACAAATTCTGAAGTGGATTATGCATTATTATCTGAGTTGTGAACTTTTTGTTTACAAATTTACAATTGAGTATGCAAATGTATTAGCCTTGTAAAAACTAATATAAATACAAATTCTGAAGTGGATACAGGCATTATTAGCTGAGTTGTGAACTTTTTGTTTACAAATTTACAATTGAGTATGCAAATGTATTAGCCATGTAAAAACTAATATAAATACAAATTCTGAAGTGGATACAGGCATTATTAGCTGAGTTGTGAACTTTTTGTTTACAAATTTACAATTGAGTATACAAATGTATTAGCCTTGTAAAAACTAATATAAATACAAATTCTGCCGTGGATACATGCATTATTAGCGGAGTTGTGAACTTTTTGTTTACAAATTTACAATTGAGTATGCAAATGTATTAGCCATGTAAAAACTAATATAAATACAAATTCTGAAGTGGATACAGCCATTATTAGCTGAGTTGTGAACTTTTTGTTTACAAATTTACAATTGAGTATGCAAATGAATTTACCTTGTAAAAACTAATATAAATATAAATTCTGCCGTGGATACATGCATTATTAGCGGAGTTGTGAACTTTTTGTTTAGAAATTTACAATTGAGTATGCAAATGTATTAGCCATGTAAAAACTAATATAAATATAAATTCTGCCGTGGATACATGCATTATTAGCGGAGTTGTGAACTTTTTGTTTACAAATTTACAATTGAGTATGCAAATGTATTAGCCATGTAAAAATTAATATAAATACAAATTCTGAAGTGGATACAGGCATTATTAGCTGAGTTGTGAACTTTTTGTTTACAAATTTACAATTGAGTATGCAAATGTATTAGCCTTGTAAAAACTAATATAAATACAAATTCTGAAGTGGATACAGGCATTATTAGCTGAGTTGTGAACTTTTTGTTTACAAATTTACAATTGAGTATGCAAATGTATTAGCCTTGTAAAAACTAATATAAGTACAAATTCTACCATGGATACATGCATTATTAGCTGAGATGTGAACTTTTTGTTTACAAATTTACAATTTAGTATGCAAATGTATTAGACGTGTAAAAACTATTATAAATACAAATTCTAAAGTGGATACATGCATTATTAGCTGAGATGTGAACTTTTTGTTTACAAATTTACAATTGAGTATGCAAATGTATTAGCCATGTAAAAACTAATATAAGTACAAATTCTACCATGGATACATGCATTATTAGCTGAGTTGTGAACTTTTTGTTTACAAATTTACAATTGAGTATGCAAATGTATTAGCCATGTAAAAACTAATATAAATACTAAATTCTGAAGTGGATACAGGCATTATTAGCTGAGTTGTGAACTTTTTGTTTACAAATTTACAATTGAGTATGCAAATGTATTAGCCTTGTAAAAACTAATATAAATACAAATTCTGAAGTGGATACAGGCATTATTAGCTGAGTTGTGAACTTTTTGTTTACAAATTTACAATTGAGTATGCAAATGTATTAGCCTTGTAAAAACTAATATAAATACAAATTCTGCCGTGGATACATGCATTATTAGCGGAGTTGTGAACTTTTTGTTTACAAATTTACAATTGAGTATGCAAATGTATTAGCCATGTAAAAACTAATATAAATACAAATTCTGAAGTGGATACAGGCATTATTAGCTGAGTTGTGAACTTTTTGTTTACAAATTTACAATTGAGTATGCAAATGAATTAGCCTTGTAAAAACTAATATAAATATAAATTCTGCCGTGGATACATGCATTATTAGCGGAGTTGTGAACTTTTTGTTTACAAATTTACAATTGAGTATGCAAATGTATTAGCCATGCAAAAACTAATATAAATACAAATTCTGAAGTGGATACAGGCATTATTAGCTGCGCTGTGAACTTTTTGTTTACAAATTTACAATTGAGTATGCCGTGTAAAAACTAATATAAATACAAATTCGGAAGTCGATACAGGCATTATTAGCTGAGCTGTGAACTTTTTGTTTACAAATTTACAATTGAGTATGCAAATGTATTAGCCGTGTAAAAAAAAATATAAATACAAATTCTGCCGTGGATACATGCATTATTAGCGGAGTTGTGAACTTTTTGTTTACAAATTTACAATTGAGTATGCAAATGTATTAGCCATGTAAAAACTAATATAAATACAAATTCTGAAGTGGATACAGGCATTATTAGCTGAGTTGTGAATTTTTTGTTTACAAATTTACAATTGAGTATGCAAATGTATTAGCCTTCTAAAAACTAATATAAGTACAAATTCTGCCGTGGATACATGCATTATTAGCGGAGTTGTGAACTTTTTGTTTACAAATTTACAATTGAGTATGCAAATGTATTAGCCATGTAAAAACTAATATAAATACAAATTCTGAAGTGGATACAGGCATTATTAGCTGAGTTGTGAACTTTTTGTTTACAAATTTACAATTGAGTATGCAAATGTATTAGCCTTCTAAAAACTAATATAAGTACAAATTCTGCCGTGGATACATGCATTATTAGCGGAGTTGTGAACTTTTTGTTTACAAATTTACAATTGAGTATGCAAATGTATTAGCCATGTAAAAACTAATATAAATACAAATTCTGAAGTGGATACAGGCATTATTAGCTGAGTTGTGAACTTTTTGTTTACAAATTTACAATTGAGTATGCAAATGTATTAGCCTTCTAAAAACTAATATAAGTACAAATTCTGCCGTGGATACATGCATTATTAGCGGAGTTGTGAACTTTTTGTTTACAAATTTACAATTGAGTATGCAAATGTATTAGCCATGTAAAAACTAATATAAATACAAATTCTGAAGTGGATACAGGCATTATTAGCTGAGTTGTGAACTTTTTGTTTACAAATTTACAATTGAGTATGCAAATGTATTAGCCTTGTAAAAACTAATATAAATACAAATTCTGAAGTGGATACATGCATTATTAGCGGAGTTGTGAACTTTTTGTTTACAAATTCACAATTGAGTATGCAAATGTATTAGCCGTGTAAAAACTATACACATTCTTAAGTGGATACATGCATTATTAGCTGAGTTGTGAACTTTTTGTTTACAAATTTCATTATTAGCTGAGATGTGAACTTTTTGTTTACAAATTTACAATTTAGTATGCAAATGTATTAGCCGTGTAAAAACTATTATAAATACAAATTCTAAAGTGGATACAAGCATTATTAGCTGAGATGTGAACTTTTTGTTTTCAAATTTACAATTGAGTATGCAAATGTATTAACCGTGTAAAATCTGTTATAAATACAAATTCTGAAGTGGATTATGCATTATTATCTGAGTTGTGAACTTTTTGTTTACAAATTTACAATTGAGTATGCAAATGTATTAGCCTTGTAAAAACTAATATAAATACAAATTCTGAAGTGGATACAGGCATTATTAGCGGAGTTGTGAACTTTTTGTTTACAAATTTACAATTGAGTATGCAAATGTATTAGCCGTGTAAAAACTAATATAAATACAAATTCTGAAGTGGATACAGGCATTATTAGCTGAGTTGTGAACTTTTTGTTTACAAATTTACAATTGAGTATGCAAATGTATTAGCCATGTAAAAACTAATATAAGTACAAATTCTACCATGGATACATGCATTATTAGCTGAGTTGTGAACTTTTTGTTTACAAATTTACAATTGAGTATGCAAATGTATTAGCCATGTAAAAACTAATATAAATACTAAATTCTGAAGTGGATACAGGCATTATTAGCTGAGTTGTGAACTTTTTGTTTACAAATTTACAATTGAGTATGCAAATGTATTAGGCTTGTAAAAACGAATATAAATACAAATTCTGAAGTGGATACAGGCATTATTAGCTGAGTTGTGAACTTTTTGTTTACAAATTTACAATTGAGTATGCAAATGTATTAGCCTTGTAAAAACTAATATAAATATAAATTCTGAAGTGGATACAGGCATTATTAGCTGCGCTGTGAACTTTTTGTTTACAAATTTACAATTGAGTATGCCGTGTAAAAACTAATATAAATACAAATTCGGAAGTCGATACAGGCATTATTAGCTGAGCTGTGAACTTTTTGTTTACAAATTTACAATTGAGTATGCAAATGTATTAGCCTTGTAAAAACTAATATAAATACAAATTCTGAAGTGGATACAGGCATTATTAGCGGAGTTGTGAACTTTTTGTTTACAAATTTACAATTGAGTATGCAAATGTATTAGCCGTGTAAAAACTAATATAAATACAAATTCTGAAGTGGATACAGGCATTATTAGCTGAGTTGTGAACTTTTTGTTTACAAATTTACAATTGAGTATGCAAATGTATTAGCCTTGTAAAAACTAATATAAATACAAATTCTGCCGTGGATACATTCATTATTAGCGGAGTTGTGAACTTTTTGTTTACAAATTTACAATTGAGTATGCAAATGTATTAGCCATGTAAAAACTAATATAAATACTAAATTCTGAAGTGGATACAGGCATTATTAGCTGAGTTGTGAACTTTTTGTTTACAAATATACAATTGAGTATGCAAATGTATTAGCCTTATAAAAACTAATATAAGTACAAATTCTGCCGTGGATACATGCATTATTACCTGAGTTGTGAACTTTTTGTTTACAAATTTCATTATTAGCTGAGATGTGAACTTTTTGTTTACAAATTTACAATTGAGTATGCAAATGTATTAGCAATGTAAAAACTAATATAAATACAAATTCTGAAGTGGATAAAGGCATTATTAGCTGAGTTGTGAACTTTTTGTTTACAAATTTACAATTGAGTATGCAAATGTATTAGCCTTGTAAAAACTAATATAAATACAAATTCTGCCGTGGATACATGCATTATTAGCGGAGTTGTGAACTTTTTGTTTACAAATCCACAATTGAGTATGCAAATGTATTAGCCGTGTAAAAACTATACACATTCTTAAGTGGATACATGCATTATTAGCTGAGTTGTGAACTTTTTGTTTACAAATTTCATTATTAGCTGAGATGTGAACTTTTTGTTTACAAATTTACAATTTAGTATGCAAATGTATTAGCCGTGTAAAAACTATTATAAATACAAATTCTAAAGTGGATACATGCATTATTAGCTAAGTTGTGAACTTTTTGTTTTCAAATTTACAATTGAGTATGCAAATGTATTAGCCGTGTAAAAACTGTTATAAATACAAATTCTGAAGTGGATTATGCATTATTATCTGAGTTGTGAACTTTTTGTTTACAAATTTACAATTGAGTATGCAAATGTATTAGCCTTGTAAAAACTAATATAAATACAAATTCTGAAGTGGATACAGGCATTATTAGCTGAGTTGTGAACTTTTTGTTTACAAATTTACAATTGAGTATGCAAATGTATTAGCCATGTAAAAACTAATATAAATACAAATTCTGAAGTGGATACAGGCATTATTAGCTGAGTTGTGAACTTTTTGTTTACAAATTTACAATTGAGTATACAAATGTATTAGCCTTGTAAAAACTAATATAAATACAAATTCTGCCGTGGATACATGCATTATTAGCGGAGTTGTGAACTTTTTGTTTACAAATTTACAATTGAGTATGCAAATGTATTAGCCATGTAAAAACTAATATAAATACAAATTCTGAAGTGGATACAGCCATTATTAGCTGAGTTGTGAACTTTTTGTTTACAAATTTACAATTGAGTATGCAAATGAATTTACCTTGTAAAAACTAATATAAATATAAATTCTGCCGTGGATACATGCATTATTAGCGGAGTTGTGAACTTTTTGTTTAGAAATTTACAATTGAGTATGCAAATGTATTAGCCATGTAAAAACTAATATAAATATAAATTCTGCCGTGGATACATGCATTATTAGCGGAGTTGTGAACTTTTTGTTTACAAATTTACAATTGAGTATGCAAATGTATTAGCCATGTAAAAATTAATATAAATACAAATTCTGAAGTGGATACAGGCATTATTAGCTGAGTTGTGAACTTTTTGTTTACAAATTTACAATTGAGTATGCAAATGTATTAGCCTTGTAAAAACTAATATAAATACAAATTCTGAAGTGGATACAGGCATTATTAGCTGAGTTGTGAACTTTTTGTTTACAAATTTACAATTGAGTATGCAAATGTATTAGCCTTGTAAAAACTAATATAAGTACAAATTCTACCATGGATACATGCATTATTAGCTGAGATGTGAACTTTTTGTTTACAAATTTACAATTTAGTATGCAAATGTATTAGACGTGTAAAAACTATTATAAATACAAATTCTAAAGTGGATACATGCATTATTAGCTGAGATGTGAACTTTTTGTTTACAAATTTACAATTGAGTATGCAAATGTATTAGCCATGTAAAAACTAATATAAGTACAAATTCTACCATGGATACATGCATTATTAGCTGAGTTGTGAACATTTTGTTTACAAATTTACAATTGAGTATGCAAATGTATTAGCCATGTAAAAACTAATATAAATACTAAATTCTGAAGTGGATACAGGCATTATTAGCTGAGTTGTGAACTTTTTGTTTACAAATTTACAATTGAGTATGCAAATGAATTAGCCTTGTAAAAACTAATATAAATATAAATTCTGCCGTGGATACATGCATTATTAGCGGAGTTGTGAACTTTTTGTTTACAAATTTACAATTGAGTATGCAAATGTATTAGCCATGTAAAAACTAATATAAATACAAATTCTGAAGTGGATACAGGCATTATTAGCTGCGCTGTGAACTTTTTGTTTACAAATTTACAATTGAGTATGCCGTGTAAAAACTAATATAAATACAAATTCGGAAGTCGATACAGGCATTATTAGCTGAGCTGTGAACTTTTTGTTTACAAATTTACAATTGAGTATGCAAATGTATTAGCCGTGTAAAAACAAATATAAATACAAATTCTGCCGTGGATACATGCATTATTAGCGGAGTTGTGAACTTTTTGTTTACAAATTTACAATTGAGTATGCAAATGTATTAGCCATGTAAAAACTAATATAAATACAAATTCTGAAGTGGATACAGGCATTATTAGCTGATTGTGAATTTTTTGTTTACAAATTTACAATTGAGTATGCAAATGTATTAGCCTTCTAAAAACTAATATAAGTACAAATTCTGCCGTGGATACATGCATTATTAGCGGAGTTGTGAACTTTTTGTTTACAAATTTACAATTGAGTATGCAAATGTATTAGCCATGTAAAAACTAATATAAATACAAATTCTGAAGTGGATACAGGCATTATTAGCTGAGTTGTGAACTTTTTGTTTACAAATTTACAATTGAGTATGCAAATGTATTAGCCTTCTACAAACTTATATAAGTACAAATTCTGCCGTGGATACATGCATTATTAGCGGAGTTGTGAACTTTTTGTTTACAAATTTACAATTGAGTATGCAAATGTATTAGCCATGTAAAAACTAATATAAATACAAATTCTGAAGTGGATACAGGCATTATTAGCTGAGTTGTGAACTTTTTGTTTACAAATTTACAATTGAGTATGCAAATGTATTAGCCTTCTAAAAACTAATATAAGTACAAATTCTGCCGTGGATACATGCATTATTAGCGGAGTTGTGAACTTTTTGTTTACAAATTTACAATTGAGTATGCAAATGTATTAGCCATGTAAAAACTAATATAAATACAAATTCTGAAGTGGATACAGGCATTATTAGCTGAGTTGTGAACTTTTTGTTTACAAATTTACAATTGAGTATGCAAATGTATAAGCCTTGTAAAAACTAATATAAATACAAATTCTGAAGTGGATACATGCATTATTAGCGGAGTTGTGAACTTTTTGTTTACAAATTCACAATTGAGTATGCAAATGTATTAGCCGTGTAAAAACTATACACATTCTTAAGTGGATACATGCATTATTAGCTGAGTTGTGAACTTTTTGTTTACAAATTTCATTATTAGCTGAGATGTGAACTTTTTGTTTACAAATTTACAATTTAGTATGCAAATGTATTAGCCGTGTAAAAACTATTATAAATACAAATTCTAAAGTGGATACAAGCATTATTAGCTGAGATGTGAACTTTTTGTTTTCAAATTTACAATTGAGTATGCAAATGTATTAGCCGTGTAAAATCTGTTATAAATACAAATTCTGAAGTGGATTATGCATTATTATCTGAGTTGTGAACTTTTTGTTTACAAATTTACAATTGAGTATGCAAATGTATTAGCCTTGTAAAAACTAATATAAATACAGGCATTATTAGCTGAGTTGTGAACTTTTTGTTTACAAATTTACAATTGAGTATGCAAATGTATTAGCCTTGTAAAAACTAATATAAATACAAATTCTGCCGTGGATACATGCATTATTAGCGGAGTTGTGAACTTTTTGTTTACAAATTTACAATTGAGTATGCAAATGTATTAGCCATGTAAAAACTAATATAAATACAAATTCTGAAGTGGATACAGGCATTATTAGCTGAGTTGTGAACTTTTTGTTTACAAATTTACAATTGAGTATGCAAATGAATTAGCCTTGTAAAAACTAATATAAATATAAATTCTGCCGTGGATACATGCATTATTAGCGGAGTTGTGAACTTTTTGTTTACAAATTTACAATTGAGTATGCAAATGTATTAGCCATGTAAAAACTAATATAAATACAAATTCTGAAGTGGATACAGGCATTATTAGCTGCGCTGTGAACTTTTTGTTTACAAATTTACAATTGAGTATGCCGTGTAAAAACTAATATAAATACAAATTCGGAAGTCGATACAGGCATTATTAGCTGAGCTGTGAACTTTTTGTTTACAAATTTACAATTGAGTATGCAAATGTATTAGCCGTGTAAAAACAAATATAAATACAAATTCTGCCGTGGATACATGCATTATTAGCGGAGTTGTGAACTTTTTGTTTACAAATTTACAATTGAGTATGCAAATGTATTAGCCATGTAAAAACTAATATAAATACAAATTCTGAAGTGGATACAGGCATTATTAGCTGATTGTGAATTTTTTGTTTACAAATTTACAATTGAGTATGCAAATGTATTAGCCTTCTAAAAACTAATATAAGTACAAATTCTGCCGTGGATACATGCATTATTAGCGGAGTTGTGAACTTTTTGTTTACAAATTTACAATTGAGTATGCAAATGTATTAGCCATGTAAAAACTAATATAAATACAAATTCTGAAGTGGATACAGGCATTATTAGCTGAGTTGTGAACTTTTTGTTTACAAATTTACAATTGAGTATGCAAATGTATTAGCCTTCTACAAACTTATATAAGTACAAATTCTGCCGTGGATACATGCATTATTAGCGGAGTTGTGAACTTTTTGTTTACAAATTTACAATTGAGTATGCAAATGTATTAGCCATGTAAAAACTAATATAAATACAAATTCTGAAGTGGATACAGGCATTATTAGCTGAGTTGTGAACTTTTTGTTTACAAATTTACAATTGAGTATGCAAATGTATTAGCCTTCTAAAAACTAATATAAGTACAAATTCTGCCGTGGATACATGCATTATTAGCGGAGTTGTGAACTTTTTGTTTACAAATTTACAATTGAGTATGCAAATGTATTAGCCATGTAAAAACTAATATAAATACAAATTCTGAAGTGGATACAGGCATTATTAGCTGAGTTGTGAACTTTTTGTTTACAAATTTACAATTGAGTATGCAAATGTATAAGCCTTGTAAAAACTAATATAAATACAAATTCTGAAGTGGATACATGCATTATTAGCGGAGTTGTGAACTTTTTGTTTACAAATTCACAATTGAGTATGCAAATGTATTAGCCGTGTAAAAACTATACACATTCTTAAGTGGATACATGCATTATTAGCTGAGGTGTGAACTTTTTGTTTACAAATTTCATTATTAGCTGAGATGTGAACTTTTTGTTTACAAATTTACAATTTAGTATGCAAATGTATTAGCCGTGTAAAAACTATTATAAATACAAATTCTAAAGTGGATACAAGCATTATTAGCTGAGATGTGAACTTTTTGTTTTCAAATTTACAATTGAGTATGCAAATGTATTAGCCGTGTAAAATCTGTTATAAATACAAATTCTGAAGTGGATTATGCATTATTATCTGAGTTGTGAACTTTTTGTTTACAAATTTACAATTGAGTATGCAAATGTATTAGCCTTGTAAAAACTAATACATATACAAATTCTGAAGTGGATACAGGCATTATTAGCTGAGTTGTGAACTTTTTGTTTACAAATTTACAATTGAGTATGCAAATGTATTAGCCATGTAAAAACTAATATAATTACAAATTCTACCATGGATACATGCATTATTAGCTGAGTTGTGAACTTTTTGTTTACAAATTTACAATTGAGTATGCAAATGTATTAGCCATGTAAAAACTAATATAAATACTAAATTCTGAAGTGGATACAGGCATTATTAGCTGAGTTGTGAACTTTTTGTTTACAAATTTACAATTGAGTATGCAAATGTATTAGCCTTGTAAAAACTAATATAAATACAAATTCTGAAGTGGATACAGGCATTATTAGCTGAGTTGTGAACTTTTTGTTTACAAATTTACAATTGAGTATGCAAATGTATTAGCCTTGTAAAAACTAATATAAATACAAATTCTGAAGTGGATACAGGCATTATTAGCTGCGCTGTGAACTTTTTGTTTACAAATTTACAATTGAGTATGCCGTGTAAAAACTAATATAAATACAAATTCGGAAGTCGATACAGGCATTATTAGCTGAGCTGTGAACTTTTTGTTTACAAATTTACAATTGAGTATGCAAATGTATTAGCCTTGTAAAAACTAATATAAATACAAATTCTGAAGTGGATACAGGCATTATTAGCGGAGTTGTGAACTTTTTGTTTACAAATTTACAATTGAGTATGCAAATGTATTAGCCATGTAAAAACTAATATAAATACAAATTCTGAAGTGGATACAGGCATTATTAGCTGAGTTGTGAACTTTTTGTTTACAAATTTACAATTGAGTATGCAAATGTATTAGCCTTGTAAAAACTAATATAAATACAAATTCTGAAGTGGATACAGGCATTATTAGCTGCGCTGTGAACTTTTTGTTTACAAATTTACAATTGAGTATGCCGTGTAAAAACTAATATAAATACAAATTCGGAAGTCGATACAGGCATTATTAGCTGAGCTGTGAACTTTTTGTTTACAAATTTACAATTGAGTATGCAAATGTATTAGCCTTGTAAAAACTAATATAAATACAAATTCTGAAGTGGATACAGGCATTATTAGCTGAGTTGTGAACTTTTTGTTTACAAATTTACAATTGAGTATGCAAATGTATTAGCCTTGTAAAAACTAATATAAATACAAATTCTGAAGTGGATACAGGCATTATTAGCTGCGCTGTGAACTTTTTGTTTACAAATTAACAATTGAGTATGCCGTGTAAAAACTAATATAAATACAAATTCGGAAGTCGATACAGGCATTATTAGCTGAGCTGTGAACTTTTTGTTTACAAATTTACAATTGAGTATGCAAATGTATTAGCCTTGTAAAAACTAATATAAATACAAATTCTGAAGTGGATACAGGCATTATTAGCGGAGTTGTGAACTTTTTGTTTACAAATTTACAATTGAGTATGCAAATGTATTAGCCATGTAAAAACTAATATAAATACAAATTCTGAAGTGGATACAGGCATTATTAGCTGAGTTGTGAACTTTTTGTTTACAAATTTACAATTGAGTATGCAAATGTATTAGCCTTGTAAAAACTAATATAAATACAAATTCTGCCGTGGATACATTCATTATTAGCGGAGTTGTGAACTTTTTGTTTACAAATTTACAATTGAGTATGCAAATGTATTAGCCATGTAAAAACTAATATAAATACTAAATTCTGAAGTGGATACAGGCATTATTAGCTGAGTTGTGAACTTTTTGTTTACAAATTTACAATTGAGTATGCAAATGTATTAGCCATGTAAAAACTAATATAAGTACAAATTCTACCATGGATACATGCATTATAAGCGGAGTTGTGAACTTTTTGTTTACAAATTTGCAATTGAGTATGCAAATGTATTAGCCATGTAAAAACTAATATAAATACTAAATTCTGAAGTGGATACAGGCATTATTAGCTGAGTTATGAACTTTTTGTTTACAAATTTACAATTGAGTATGCAAATGTATTAGGCTTGTAAAAACTAATATAAATACAAATTCTGAAGTGGATACAGGCATTATTAGCTGAGTTGTGAACTTTTTGTTTACAAATTTACAATTGAGTATGCAAATGTATTAGCCTTGTAAAAACTAATATAAATACAAATTCTGAAGTGGATACAGGCATTATTAGCTGCGCTGTGAACTTTTTGTTTACAAATTTACAATTGAGTATGCCGTGTAAAAACTAATATAAATACAAATTCGGAAGTCGATACAGGCATTATTAGCTGAGCTGTGAACTTTTTGTTTACAAATTTACAATTGAGTATGCAAATGTATTAGCCTTGTAAAAACTAATATAAATACAAATTCTGAAGTGGATACAGGCATTATTAGCGGAGTTGTGAACTTTTTGTTTACAAATTTACAATTGAGTATGCAAATGTATTAGCCTTGTAAAAACTAATATAAATACAAATTCTGAAGTGGATACAGGCATTATTAGCGGAGTTGTGAACTTTTTGTTTACAAATTTACAATTGAGTATGCAAATGTATTAGCCATGTAAAAACTAATATAAATACAAATTCTGAAGTGGATACAGGCATTATTAGCTGAGTTGTAAACTTTTTGTTTACAAATTTACAATTGAGTATGCAAATGTATTAGCCTTGTAAAAACTAATATAAATACAAATTCTGCCGTGGATACATGCATTATTAGCGGAGTTGTGAACTTTTTGTTTACAAATTCACAATTGAGTATGCAAATGTATTAGCCGTGTAAAAACTATACACATTCTTAAGTGGATACATGCATTATTAGCTGAGTTGTGAACTTTTTGTTTACAAATTTCATTATTAGCTGAGATGTGAACTTTTTGTTTACAAATTTACAATTTAGTATGCAAATGTATTAGCCGTGTAAAAACTATTATAAATACAAATTCTAAAGTGGATACATGCATTATTAGCTGAGATGTGAACTTTTTGTTTTCAAATTTACAATTGAGTATGCAAATGTATTAGCCGTGTAAAAACTGTTATAAATACAAATTCTGAAGTGGATTATGCATTATTATCTGAGTTGTGAACTTTTTGTTTACAAATTTACAATTGAGTATGCAAATGTATTAGCCTTGTAAAAACTAATATAAATACAAATTCTGAAGTGGATACAGGCATTATTAGCTGAGTTGTGAACTTTTTGTTTACAAATTTACAATTGAGTATGCAAATGTATTAGCCATGTAAAAACTAATATAAATACAAATTCTGAAGTGGATACAGGCATTATTAGCTGAGTTGTGAACTTTTTGTTTACAAATTTACAATTGAGTATGCAAATGTATTAGCCTTGTAAAAACTAATATAAATACAAATTCTGCCGTGGATACATGCATTATTAGCGGAGTTGTGAACTTTTTGTTTACAAATTTACAATTGAGTATGCAAATGTATTAGCCATGTAAAAACTAATATAAATACAAATTCTGAAGTGGATACAGGCATTATTAGCTGAGTTGTGAACTTTTTGTTTACAAATTTACAATTGAGTATGCAAATGAATTAGCCATGTAAAAACTAATATAAATACAAATTCTGAAGTGGATACAGGCATTATTAGCTGAGTTGTGAACTTTTTGTTTACAAATTTACAATTGAGTATGCAAATGTATTAGCCTTGTAAAAACTAATATAAATACAAATTCTGAAGTGGATACAGGCATTATTAGCTGAGTTGTGAACTTTTTGTTTACAAATTTACAATTGAGTATGCAAATGTATTAGCCTTGTAAAAACTAATATAAATACAAATTCTGCCGTGGATACATGCATTATTAGCGGAGTTGTGAACTTTTTGTTTACAAATTTACAATTGAGTATGCAAATGTATTAGCCATGTAAAAACTAATATAAATATAAATTCTGCCGTGGATACATGCATTATTAGCGGAGTTGTGAACTTTTTGTTTACAAATTTACAATTGAGTATGCAAATGTATTAGCCATGTAAAAACTAATATAAATACAAATTCTGAAGTGGATACAGGCATTATTAGCTGAGTTGTGAACTTTTTGTTTACAAATTTACAATTGAGTATCCAAATGTAATAGCCTTGTAAAAACTAATATAAATACAAATTCTGAAGTGGATACAGGCATTATTAGCTGAGTTGTGAACTTTTTGTTTACAAATTTACAATTGAGTATGCAAATGTATTAGCCTTGTAAAAACTAATATAAATACAAATTCTGCCGTGGATACATGCATTATTAGCGGAGTTGTGAACTTTTTGTTTACAAATTTACAATTGAGTATGCAAATGTATTAGCCATGTAAAAACTAATATAAATATAAATTCTGCCGTGGATACATGCATTATTAGCGGAGTTGTGAACTTTTTGTTTACAAATTTACAATTGAGTATGCAAATGTATTAGCCATGTAAAAACTAATATAAATACAAATTCTGAAGTGGATACAGGCATTATTAGCTGAGTTGTGAACTTTTTGTTTACAAATTTACAATTGAGTATGCAAATGTATTAGCCTTGTAAAAACTAATATAAATACAAATTCTGAAGTGGATACAGGCATTATTAGCTGAGTTGTGAACTTTTTGTTTTCAAATTTACAATTGAGTATGCAAATGTATTAGCCGTGTAAAAACTGTTATAAATACAAATTCTGAAGTGGATTATGCATTATTATCTGAGTTGTGAACTTTTTGTTTACAAATTTACAATTGAGTATGCAAATGTATTAGCCTTGTAAAAACTAATATAAATACAAATTCTGAAGTGGATACAGGCATTATTAGCTGAGTTGTGAACTTTTTGTTTACAAATTTACAATTGAGTATGCAAATGTCTTAGCCATGTAAAAACTAATATAAATACAAATTCTGAAGTGGATACAGGCATTATTAGCTGAGTTGTGAACTTTTTGTTTACAAATTTACAATTGAGTATGCAAATGTATTAGCCTTCTAAAAACTAATATAAGTACAAATTCTGCCGTGGATACATGCATTATTAGCTGAGTTGTGAACTTTTTGTTTACAAATTTACAATTGAGTATGCAAATGTATTAGCCTTGTAAAAACTAATATAAATACAAATTCTGAAGTGGATACAGGCATTATTAGCTGCGCTGTGAACTTTTTGTTTACAAATTTACAATTGAGTATGCCGTGTAAAAACTTATATAAATACAAATTCGGAAGTCGATACAGGCATTATTAGCTGAGCTGTGAACTTTTTGTTTACAAATTTACAATTGAGTATGCAAATGTATTAGCCGTGTAAAAACGAATATAAATACAAATTCTGCCGTGGATACTTGCATTATTAGCGGAGTTGTGAACTTTTTGTTTACAAATTTACAATTGAGTATGCAAATGTATTAGCCTTGTAAAAACTAATATAAATACAAATTCTGAAGTGGATACAGGCATTATTAGCTGAGTTGTGAACTTTTTGTTTACAAATTTACAATTGAGTATGCAAATGTCTTAGCCATGTAAAAACTAATATAAATACAAATTCTGAAGTGGATACAGGCATTATTAGCTGAGTTGTGAACTTTTTGTTTACAAATTTACAATTGAGTATGCAAATGTATTAGCCTTCTAAAAACTAATATAAGTACAAATTCTGCCGTGGATACATGCATTATTAGCTGAGTTGTGAACTTTTTGTTTACAAATTTACAATTGAGTATGCAAATGTATTAGCCTTGTAAAAACTAATATAAATACAAATTCTGAAGTGCATACAGGCATTATTAGCTGCGCTGTGAACTTTTTGTTTACAAATTTACAATTGAGTATGCCGTGTAAAAACTAATATAAATAGAAATTCGGAAGTCGATACAGGCATTATTAGCTGAGCTGTGAACTTTTTGTTTACAAATTTACAATTGAGTATGCAAATGTATTAGCCGTGTAAAAACGAATATAAATACAAATTCTGCCGTGGATACATGCATTATTAGCGGAGTTGTGAACTTTTTGTTTACAAATTTACAATTGAGTATGCAAATGTATTAGCCATGTAAAAACTAATATAAATACAAATTCCGAAGTGGATACAGGCATTATTAGCTGAGTTGTGAACTTTTTGTTTACAAATTTACAATTGAGTATGCAAATGTATTAGCCTTGTAAAAACTAATATAAATACAAATTCTGCCGTGGATACATGCATTATTAGCGGAGTTGAGAACTTTTTGTTTACAAATTTACAATTGAGTATGCAGATGTATTAGCCTTGTAAAAACTAATATAAATACAAATTCTGAAGTGGATACAGGCATTATTAGCTGAGTTGTGAACTTTTTGTTTACAAATTTACAATTGAGTATGCAAATGTATTAGCCTTGTAAAAACTAATATAAGTACAAATTCTGCCGTGGATACATGCATTATTACCTGAGTTGTGAACTTTTTGTTTACAAATTACATTATTAGCTGAGATGTGAACTTTTTGTTTACAAATTTACAATTGAGTATGCAAATGTATTAGCCATGTAAAAACTAATATAAATACAAATTCTGAAGAGGATACAGGCATTATTAGCTGAGTTGTGAATTTTTTGTTTACAAATTTACAATTGAGTATGCAAATGTATTAGCCTTGTAAAAACTAATATAAATAAAAATTCTGCCTTGGATACATGCATTATTAGCGGAGTTGTGAACTTTTTGTTTACAAATTCACAATTGAGTATGCAAATGTATTAGCCGTGTAAAAACTATACACATTCTTAAGTGGATACATGCATTATTAGCCGAGTTGTGAACTTTTTGTTTACAAATTTACAATTGAGTATGCAAATGTATTAGCCGTGTAAAAACGAATATAAATACAAATTCTGAAGTGGATACATGTATTATTAGCTGAGCTCTGAACTTTTTGTCTACAGATTTACAATTGAGTATGCAAATGTATTAGCCATGTAAAAAAAAATATAAGTACAATTTATGCCGTGGATACATGCATTATTAGCTGAGTTGTGAACTTTTTGTTTACAAATTTCATTATTAGCTGAGATGTGAACTTTTTGCTTACAAATTCACAATTGAGTATGCAAATGTATTAGCCGTGTAAAAACTAATATAAATACTAATTCTGAAGTGGATACAGGAATTATTAGCTGTGTTATGAACTTTTTGTTTACAAATTTACAATTGAGTATGCAAATGTATTAGCCTTGTAAAAACTAATATAAATACAAATTCTGAAGTGGATACATGCATTATTAGCTGAGTTGTATACTTTTTGTTTACAAATTTACAATTGAGTATGCAAATGTATTAGCCATGTAAAAACTAATATAATTACAAATTCTGAAGTGGATATATGCACTATGATCTGGGATATATGCACTATTATCTGAGTTGTGAACTTTTTGTTCACAAATTTACAATGGAGTATGCAAATGTATTAGCCTTGTAAAAACGAATATAAATACAAATTCTGAAGTGGATACATGCATTATTAGCTAAGCTGTGAACTTTTTGTCTACAGATTTACAATTGAGTAATTCAAATGTATTAGCCATGTAAAAACTAATATAAATACAAATTCTGAAGTGGATATATGCATTATTATCTGAGTTGTGAAATGTTGTTTACAAATTTCATTATTAGCTGAGATGTGAACTTTTTGTTTACAAATTTACAATTGAGTATGCAAATGTATAAGCCGTGTAAAAACTAATATAAGTACAAATTCTGAAGTGGATACAGGAATTATTAGCTGCGCTATGAACTTTTTGTTTACAAATTTACAATTGAGTATGCAAATGTATTAGCCGTGTAAAAACGAATATAAATACAAATTCTGAAGTGGATACATGTATTATTAGCTGAGCTGTGAACTTTTTGTCTACAGATTTACAATTGAGTATGCAAATGTATTAGCCATGTAAAAAATAATATAAGTACAATTTATGCCGTGGATACATGCATTATTAGCTGAGTTGTGAACTTTTTGTTTACAAATTTCAATATTAGCTGAGATGTGAACTTTTTGTTTACAATTTTTACAATTGAGTATGCAAATGTATTAACCGTGTAAAAACTAATATAAATACAAATTCTGAAGTGGATTCAGGCATTATTAGCGGAGTTGTGAAATTTTTGTTTTTAAATTTACAATTGAGTATGCAAATGTATTAGCCGTGTAAAAACGAATATAAATTCAAATTCTGAAGTGTATATATGCATTATTATCTGAGTTGTGAACTTTTTGTTTACAAATTTACAATTGAGTATGCAAATGTATTAGCCATGTAAAAACTAATATAATTACAAATTCTGAAGTGGATATATGCATTATTATCTGAGTTGTGAAATTTTGTTTACAAATTTCATTATTAGCTGAGATGTGAACTTTTTGTTTACAAATTTACAATTGAGTATGCAAATGTATAAGCCGTGTAAAAACTAATATAAGCACAAATTCTGAAGTGGATACAGGCATTATTAGCTGCGCTGTGAACTTTTTGTTTACAAATTTACAATTGAGTATGGAAATGTATTAGCCGTGTAAAAACTAATATAATACTAATTCTGTAGTGGATACAGGCATTACTAGCTGAGTAGTGAAATTTTTGTTTACAAATTTACAATTGAGTATGCAAATGTATTAGCCGTGTAAAAACTTATAAATACAAATTCTGAAGTCGATACAGGCATTATTAGCTGAGCTGTGAACTTTTTGTTTACAAATTTACAATTGAGTATGCAAATGTATTAGCCGTGTAAAAACGAATATAAATACAAATTTTGAAGTGGATATATGCATTATTATCTGAGTTGTGAACTTCTTGTCTACAGATTTACAATTGAGTAATTCAAATGTATTAGCCGTGTAAAAACTTATATAAATACAAATTCTGAAGTCGATACAGGCATTATTAGCTGAGTTGTGAACTTTTTGTTTACAAATTTACAATTGAGTATGCAAATGTATTAGCCATGTAAAAAATAATATAAGTACAATTTATGCCGTGGATACATGCATTATTAGCTGAGTTGTGAACTTTTTGTTTATAAATTTCATTATTAGCTGAGATGTGAACTTTTTGTTTACAAATTTACAATTGAGTATGCAAATGTATTAGCCGTGTAAAAACTAATATAAATACTAATTCTGAAGTGGATACAGGCATTATTAGCTGTGTTATGAACTTTTTGTTTACAAATTTACAATTGAGTATGCAAATGTATTAGCCTTGTAAAAACTAATATAAATACAAATTCTGAAGTGGATACATGCATTATTAGCTGAGTTGTATACTTTTTGTTTACAAATTTACAATTGAGTATGCAAATGTATTAGCCATGTAAAAACTAATATAATTACAAATTCTGAAGTGGATATATGCACTATTATCTGGGATATATGCACTATTATCTGAGTTGTGAACTTTTTGTTTACAAATTTACAATGGAGTATGCAAATATATTAGCCTTGTAAAAACGAATATAAATACAAATTCTGAAGTGGATACATGCATTATTAGCTAAGCTGTGAACTTTTTGTTTACAAATTTACAATTGAGTATGGAAATGTATTAGCCGTGTAAAAACTAATATAAGCACAAATTCTGAAGTGGATACAGGCATTATTAGCTGCGCTGTGAACTTTTTGTTTACAAATTTACAATTGAGTATGGAAATGTATTAGCCGTGTAAAAACTAATATAATACTAATTCTGTAGTGGATACAGGCATTACTAGCTGAGTAGTGAAATTTTTGTTTACAAATTTACAATTGAGTATGCAAATGTATTAGCCGTGTAAAAACTTATAAATACAAATTCTGAAGTCGATACAGGCATTATTAGCTGAGCTGTGAACTTTTTGTTTACAAATTTACAATTGAGTATGCAAATGTATTAGCCGTGTAAAAACGAATATAAATACAAATTCTGCCGTGGATACATGCATTATTAGCGGAGTTGTGAACTTTTTGTTTACAAATTTACAATTGAGTATGCAAATGTATTAGCCATGTAAAAACTAATATAAATACAAATTCCGAAGTGGATACAGGCATTATTAGCTGAGTTGTGAACTTTTTGTTTACAAATTTACAATTGAGTATGCAAATGTATTAGCCTTGTAAAAACTAATATAAATACAAATTCTGCCGTGGATACATGCATTATTAGCGGAGTTGAGAACTTTTTGTTTACAAATTTACAATTGAGTATGCAGATGTATTAGCCTTGTAAAAACTAATATAAATACAAATTCTGAAGTGGATACAGGCATTATTAGCTGAGTTGTGAACTTTTTGTTTACAAATTTACAATTGAGTATGCAAATGTATTAGCCTTGTAAAAACTAATATAAGTACAAATTCTGCCGTGGATACATGCATTATTACCTGAGTTGTGAACTTTTTGTTTACAAATTACATTATTAGCTGAGATGTGAACTTTTTGTTTACAAATTTACAATTGAGTATGCAAATGTATTAGCCATGTAAAAACTAATATAAATACAAATTCTGAAGAGGATACAGGCATTATTAGCTGAGTTGTGAATTTTTTGTTTACAAATTTACAATTGAGTATGCAAATGTATTAGCCTTGTAAAAACTAATATAAATAAAAATTCTGCCTTGGATACATGCATTATTAGCGGAGTTGTGAACTTTTTGTTTACAAATTCACAATTGAGTATGCAAATGTATTAGCCGTGTAAAAACTATACACATTCTTAAGTGGATACATGCATTATTAGCCGAGTTGTGAACTTTTTGTTTACAAATTTACAATTGAGTATGCAAATGTATTAGCCGTGTAAAAACGAATATAAATACAAATTCTGAAGTGGATACATGTATTATTAGCTGAGCTCTGAACTTTTTGTCTACAGATTTACAATTGAGTATGCAAATGTATTAGCCATGTAAAAAAAAATATAAGTACAATTTATGCCGTGGATACATGCATTATTAGCTGAGTTGTGAACTTTTTGTTTACAAATTTCATTATTAGCTGAGATGTGAACTTTTTGCTTACAAATTCACAATTGAGTATGCAAATGTATTAGCCGTGTAAAAACTAATATAAATACTAATTCTGAAGTGGATACAGGAATTATTAGCTGTGTTATGAACTTTTTGTTTACAAATTTACAATTGAGTATGCAAATGTATTAGCCTTGTAAAAACTAATATAAATACAAATTCTGAAGTGGATACATGCATTATTAGCTGAGTTGTATACTTTTTGTTTACAAATTTACAATTGAGTATGCAAATGTATTAGCCATGTAAAAACTAATATAATTACAAATTCTGAAGTGGATATATGCACTATGATCTGGGATATATGCACTATTATCTGAGTTGTGAACTTTTTGTTCACAAATTTACAATGGAGTATGCAAATGTATTAGCCTTGTAAAAACGAATATAAATACAAATTCTGAAGTGGATACATGCATTATTAGCTAAGCTGTGAACTTTTTGTCTACAGATTTACAATTGAGTAATTCAAATGTATTAGCCATGTAAAAACTAATATAAATACAAATTCTGAAGTGGATATATGCATTATTATCTGAGTTGTGAAATGTTGTTTACAAATTTCATTATTAGCTGAGATGTGAACTTTTTGTTTACAAATTTACAATTGAGTATGCAAATGTATAAGCCGTGTAAAAACTAATATAAGTACAAATTCTGAAGTGGATACAGGAATTATTAGCTGCGCTATGAACTTTTTGTTTACAAATTTACAATTGAGTATGCAAATGTATTAGCCGTGTAAAAACGAATATAAATACAAATTCTGAAGTGGATACATGTATTATTAGCTGAGCTGTGAACTTTTTGTCTACAGATTTACAATTGAGTATGCAAATGTATTAGCCATGTAAAAAATAATATAAGTACAATTTATGCCGTGGATACATGCATTATTAGCTGAGTTGTGAACTTTTTGTTTACAAATTTCAATATTAGCTGAGATGTGAACTTTTTGTTTACAATTTTTACAATTGAGTATGCAAATGTATTAACCGTGTAAAAACTAATATAAATACAAATTCTGAAGTGGATTCAGGCATTATTAGCTGAGTTGTGAAATTTTTGTTTTTAAATTTACAATTGAGTATGCAAATGTATTAGCCGTGTAAAAACGAATATAAATTCAAATTCTGAAGTGTATATATGCATTATTATCTGAGTTGTGAACTTTTTGTTTACAAATTTACAATTGAGTATGCAAATGTATTAGCCATGTAAAAACTAATATAATTACAAATTCTGAAGTGGATATATGCATTATTATCTGAGTTGTGAAATTTTGTTTACAAATTTCATTATTAGCTGAGATGTGAACTTTTTGTTTACAAATTTACAATTGAGTATGCAAATGTATAAGCCGTGTAAAAACTAATATAAGCACAAATTCTGAAGTGGATACAGGCATTATTAGCTGCGCTGTGAACTTTTTGTTTACAAATTTACAATTGAGTATGGAAATGTATTAGCCGTGTAAAAACTAATATAATACTAATTCTGTAGTGGATACAGGCATTACTAGCTGAGTAGTGAAATTTTTGTTTACAAATTTACAATTGAGTATGCAAATGTATTAGCCGTGTAAAAACTTATAAATACAAATTCTGAAGTCGATACAGGCATTATTAGCTGAGCTGTGAACTTTTTGTTTACAAATTTACAATTGAGTATGCAAATGTATTAGCCGTGTAAAAACGAATATAAATACAAATTTTGAAGTGGATATATGCATTATTATCTGAGTTGTGAACTTCTTGTCTACAGATTTACAATTGAGTAATTCAAATGTATTAGCAGTGTAAAAACTTATATAAATACAAATTCTGAAGTCGATACAGGCATTATTAGCTGAGTTGTGAACTTTTTGTTTACAAATTTACAATTGAGTATGCAAATGTATTAGCCATGTAAAAAATAATATAAGTACAATTTATGCCGTGGATACATGCATTATTAGCTGAGTTGTGAACTTTTTGTTTATAAATTTCATTATTAGCTGAGATGTGAACTTTTTGTTTACAAATTTACAATTGAGTATGCAAATGTATTAGCCGTGTAAAAACTAATATAAATACTAATTCTGAAGTGGATACAGGCATTATTAGCTGTGTTATGAACTTTTTGTTTACAAATTTACAATTGAGTATGCAAATGTATTAGCCTTGTAAAAACTAATATAAATACAAATTCTGAAGTGGATACATGCATTATTAGCTGAGTTGTATACTTTTTGTTTACAAATTTACAATTGAGTATGCAAATGTATTAGCCATGTAAAAACTAATATAATTACAAATTCTGAAGTGGATATATGCACTATTATCTGGGATATATGCACTATTATCTGAGTTGTGAACTTTTTGTTTACAAATTTACAATGGAGTATGCAAATATATTAGCCTTGTAAAAACGAATATAAATACAAATTCTGAAGTGGATACATGCATTATTAGCTAAGCTGTGAACTTTTTGTCTACAGATTTACAATTGAGTAATTCAAATGTATTAGCCATGTAAAAACTAATATAAATACAAATTCTGAAGTGGATATATGCATTATTATCTGAGTTGTGAAATTTTGTTTACAAATTTCATTATTAGCTGAGATGTGAACTTTTTGTTTACAAATTTACAATTGAGTATGCAAATGTATAAGCCGTGTAAAAACTAATATAAGTACAAATTCTGAAGTGGATACAGGAATTATTAGCTGCGCTATGAACTTTTTGTTTACAAATTTACAATTGAGTATGCAAATGTATTAGCCGTGTAAAAACGAATATAAATACAAATTCTGAAGTGGATACATGTATTATTAGCTGAGCTGTGAACTTTTTGTCTACAGATTTACAATTGAGTATGCAAATGTATTAGCCATGTAAAAAATAATATAAGTACAATTTATGCCGTGGATACATGCATTATTAGCTGAGTTGTGAACTTTTTGTTTACAAATTTCAATATTAGCTGAGATGTGAACTTTTTGTTACAATTTTTACAATTGAGTATGCAAATGTATTAACCGTGTAAAAACTAATATAAATACAAATTCTGAAGTGGATTCAGGCATTATTAGCTGAGTTGTGAAATTTTTGTTTTTAAATTTACAATTGAGTATGCAAATGTATTAGCCGTGTAAAAACGAATATAAATACAAATTCTGAAGTGGATACATGTATTATTAGCTGAGCTGTGAACTTTTTGTCTACAGATTTACAATTGAGTATGCAAATGTATTAGCCATGTAAAAAATAATATAAGTACAATTTATGCCGTGGATACATGCATTATTAGCTGAGTTGTGAACTTTTTGTTTACAAATTTCAATATTAGCTGAGATGTGAACTTTTTGTTTACAATTTTTACAATTGAGTATGCAAATGTATTAGCCGTGTAAAAACGAATATAAATTCAAATTCTGAAGTGTATATATGCATTATTATCTGAGTTGTGAACTTTTTGTTTACAAATTTACAATTGAGTATGCAAATGTATTAGCCATGTAAAAACTAATATAATTACAAATTCTGAAGTGGATATATGCACTATTATCTGGGATATATGAACTATTATCTGAGTTGTGAACTTTTTGTTTACAAATTTACAATGGAGTATGCAAATGTATTAGCCTTGTAAAAACGAATATAAATTCAAATTCTGAAGTGGATACAAGCATTATTAGCTGAGCTGTGAACTTCATGTCTACAGATTTACAATTGAGTAATTCAAATGTATTAGCCATGTAAAAACTAATATAAATACAAATTCTGAAGTGGATATATGCATTATTATCTGCGTTGTGAAATTTTGTTTACAAATTTCATTATTAGCTGAGATGTGAACTTTTTGTTTACAAATTTACAATTGAGTATGCAAATGTATAAGCCGTGTAAAAACTAATATAAGTACAAATTCTGAAGTGGATACAGGCATTATTAGCTGCGCTGTGAACTTTTTGTTTACAAATTTACAATTGAGTATGGAAATGTATTAGCCGTGTAAAAACTAATATAATACTAATTCTGAAGTGGATACAGGCATTACTAGCTGAGTTGTGAAATTTTTGTTTACAAATTTACAATTGAGTATGCAAATGTACTAACCTTGTAAAAACTAATATAAATACAAATTCTGAAGTGGATATATGCATTATAAGCTGAGCTGTGAATTTTTTGTCTACAAATTTACAATTGAGTATGCAAATGTATTAGCCGTGTAAAAACTAATATAAATACTAAATCTGAAGTGGATACAGGCATTATTAGCTGAGTTGTGAACTTTTTGTTTACAAATTTACAATTGATATGCAAATGTATTAGCCTTGTAAAAACTAATATAAATACAAATTCTAAAGTGGATACATGCATTATTAGCTGAGATGTGAACTTTTTGTTTACAAATTTACAATTGAGTATGCAAATGTATTAGCCGTGTAAAAACTAATATAAATACAAATTCTGAAGTGGATATATAGTAAAATGTTTATTAATTGTGAGTCGAACTAATGTCCCGTCTGTTGACTAAGGACAACGCTAAGAATAAATACACGCACAAGGTTTAGGTTTAGGTGTTTATTGATTTGATCTCAGCTTAAGACTAATTTCATGTTACAAAAATATTTCTTGAGGTGCTCTTTGTTTACAAAGAGAGCGGCATCGCTTGCTCTGGATATAGATTGATTGCAGGTGTTCAGCGTGGGATCGCCTGCGCTGCATATTTTATTTATTTGAATAAAGTTAATATGTGAATATGTCACTTCCCTCCCCTTAAAAAGGGTTGCCTATGCTTGGGCTGGTATTTGAGGGTACAATGTAGGCAACTCAATTTGTGCCGGTTCTATTTCTTGTTCGGGTTCTTGATTATTTTTTGATTGTTTTCTGAATTTTGTATATAAAAGAGTAAGTGGCTTTAATGTAAAAATTTTTGATAGAACAAGAAAAATAATAAGAACAATAACTACAAATAGTATAATTACATAAAGTGTGGTATTATTTTCAGAAATAAGTTGTAAAACATCATTATGTTCTACTGTCCTTATCTTAGTTACATTAATTGGGGAGTACAATGGAGTTAAATCAAACTCTGGACTTAATGAATTTTCGCTTAAAATAACATTTCGAATTATAACTTTACATTGTTTTATTCTTATAATTTTGTTTCCACTTATTTTTATATCGCCATTTAATTCTTGACAATTTTGTGCGATTGTGGTTTCGGTTAGATTCCACGTAAGTATAATATTTGGTTCAACATATTGGATAATTTCTTTTGAGAGAATTGGTTTAAAATTACAAATTGGGTTCTGTCGCTTAATTATATTTTTAATGCATTCGTTATTAATTTCCTTATTGTTTTGATTATAAATTTTATTCTCATTTTCAAAATATGATTGTTGATCTGAATAGTCTAACTGATACCCATTATGGTCGGGATAAGGAATTATTTTATTGGTGTTAATGGTTTTGTGGCTAATAGGGATATGTGAAATAAGTAGTAATTCGTTATTTTTATGGTCAATCCAAGTTGATGTTTTGATTAGGAGTATGTTTTGACTGTTAATGCTTTCTAGTCTGTCGTAATTTAGTAACTTTGGGTTAAAAAGTCCGAGACGTGAAAGCTGCATGCCCATTTCTATGTCTTCAATGTACTCAGTAAATTGCATGAGTTCATAAACAAGTGTATCAATATTATTGCGGTTATTTTGGTAGTTTGTGAGTTTCTGCAATCCTTCATTCACAAAATTTACTACATCATTTAATTTATGAAGTTGAATTGAATTTTCTGCAATTAGATCTATTTTTTTGTAAATTTTTACCCTATCATTTTCATCAAGTGTGCCAAAAAGAAATTTAAAAGATGAACCTATTATGTCAAATAGTCCACGTTTCTGCCTATTTTGCTGATGAATAGTTAAGCCATTCAATTCTTTCAATAGTTTATTGTACAAATATTTCATTCTATGCGAATCTGTGACTTTGTTACCAAAAGATTTAGTGATGACATTGATTTCCGTTAAATTAATTCTTAGACAGTGATGTTCATACACTACCGGTATTTGGATTGGAATGCTTGAGAAGAGTAAATAGCCAATGTCGGAATCTGGGTTGGTTATTTGAATTTGTTGAGTGTGGCCCGTGGTGAATAATAGAAACAACATCATTGTACACAGGGTTCCTGTGGAAGTTTAACGGCATTAGTTTTTTTTTGTTTCTTAAATTGTCTTAATGAAGTATTGGATTTCCCTGTTTCGATTAGTAATTTTGTAATGGTCTTCGTCTATTTTTTCTACATTTTTATTTTCTTTAAATGGATTTTCTAATTTTCCCTTTTGAAGTGGACCTTTTCTGTATCTAGTGTCAATGTTAAATTCCTGTCTTTCCTCATTTATTTTGTCTATTTTTCTTTCTTTAATGTTTTGAGTGTCTAATATTGGATGTCCAGCATATAAAAATATTTGAGCAGGGGTTTGTCCAGTGGTATCATGTTTAATTTTGTGGTTGTATGTGTAAAGGATTGTTTCTATCTTGCTTAATTTTGCTTCTTCATCATCGGATGAATTGATTATACGGATTTTTTCATTTATTGTCTTATGTAATCTTTCGACGTCTGCTACACCTGTTTTCGCTGTATTGAGTTGTAACTCAATTCCTTCTGCTTCGAGCCATCGTTTTAAGGTCAAGCTGGAGAAAGCTCCGTCTCTGTCTGCCTTTAGTAATTTGGGTTTACCTAACTGATTAAAAATGCGCATTAACGCGTTCCTGCATTCTATCCAGTCCTTTGTTTTAATTTGTTCAAGGGTAGCGAATTTAGAATAAATGTCAATGCAACTGATGTAATGTTTTCCTTCAGATGAATAAATATCTATCACAAATTTGTCTCGACAATGTTCAGGGTTGGGTGTGATTTTAAAAGGCATTTTGGTATTTCTGTGTTCTGTTTTAGTCAAATTGCATATGTTGCATTCGTTTATTATATTCTGAATTAATAGTTGGCTATTTGGGAAGTAGTGATTTTCTTTAAATAATTTCGTCATTTTCTGTATACCTGGATGTAAAAGCTTTTCATGTCATTTTAGTATAATTTCTTTGAATTCGGCATATGAACAAACATTTTTTAATAGGTAGAGGCTGCGAACTACTTTAGTGTAAGTGGTATTAATAATTTCTCGGTGTGCTCTTTGAATAGTTTCAAAATCTACATCGCTCTCAATATAAATAGTAATGTTTCTATGAATAAAATGATCAAGTAAAATTTGTTTGGCCTTTTCGAGTGTCATTACATTATATTGAATTGTGGTAATGGAGTTATTGAATATTGTTGAATTCTCTACTTTATTTTTTTCGGATTTTAGGAAAATGATTTGTTTTTTGAAATAGTTTATTGGTTTTTCTGTTAGATGAATAAGGTTGCTATTGTCTTCCTCTGCACTATGTTGAGTATCTTCACTATGATGATTTTCTTCAATTTTAACTCTTGATAATGCATCTGCAACTGAATTTTCCTTCCCCTTAATATAGTCGATTTTGAATTGGTATTCGTTTAATTTGGCTCTCCATCTTTGTAACTTGGCATTTGGTTCTTTTAAGGTATGCAGCCATCTAAGAGGTTGATGGTCACTAGCAATGAGAAAATGTCGTCCTAGTAAATAATGTCGAAAAGTTTTAGTGGCCCAAACTATGGCGAGTAATTCCTTTTCGATAGCACTGTAATTTAATTCATGTTCATTAAGTGTTCTGCTAATAAAGGATATTGGATGATTATTTTGAGAAAGCACGGCCCCAAGGGCTAAATTACTGGCATCTGTGGTTAAAGTGAATTTTTTTCGAAATCGGGTAATAGGAGAATGGCTTCACTAATTATTAAAGCTTTAAGTTTTTTGAATGCTTCTATGTAATCGAGATTTTGTGTATCTATCTTTGCTCCTTTTTTTAAACATTTGGTCATTGGTTTTGCTATGTCTGCGTAATTTGGGATAAATTTACGATAATAACCGGTTAATCCAAGGAAGGCTCTGATCTCTTTTACTTTAGTAGGAATTGGATATGAAACTATGGCTTTAACTTTGAGGGGATTTGGTTTTATGCCGTTAGGGGTTACAATGTGGCCAAGAAAGCTGGCTTCCTTTTTTAGGAATTCACATTTGTCTAACTGCAACTTTAAATTAGCTTCCGCAAGTTTGGAAAAAACTAATTGTAAAGAATTTAAGTGCTCGGTAAGGGATGTGGAAAAAACTATAATGTCGTCTAAATAGACTAAACAGTGTTTATTGAGCAACGGTCGAAGGATATTATTCATACACCTCTGAAAAGTAGCGGGTGCATTTCTAAGGCCAAATGGCATTCGAAGGTATTCGTAATGACCAGTTTTTGTAGAAAATGCAGTTTTAGATATTGAGTCTGGGTCCATTTCTATTTGATGAAATCCCTTTGCCAAATCGATGCTTGTAAAGTATTGGCATTTTCCTAATTTACCAAGGATTTCGTCCATATTAGGAATTGGATATCTGTCGGGAATAGTTATTTCATTGAGTTTCCTATAGTCGATTACTACTCTATATTTAATTTTACCAGAAGCATCTATTTTTTTGGGTACTACCCAGGTAGGACTATTGTATGGAGAATTACTTTCCCTAATTAATCCCTGATTAAGCATCTCTTGCACTTGACTTTCGACTTCAATTTCGTGCGTTTGAGCTAGTGGGTACTGTTTTGAATAAATTGGGGAATTATGTGTTGTATTTAATACGTGTTTGATGGTATTTGTAAATGTTAGACTGTCTCCTTCTTTATATTGAAGATTTTTGAATTTATTTAAGGGGTTATCCGGGTTTAGAACCACAAAAAAAGGCCTATTTTTCAGAATTTTTTTAAAAGATCCTATGACAATTTTGCAAATTTCATTTATTCTACATTAATACATAAGGTTTGAACTAAATTCTGTAAAATTTTGAACAAAAAATATTCACAAATGAGCCGTTGAGGGAGGGTTGAACTTAACCATAAAAAAAATTATGTCCTTGCGGTAGGCAGGATTTCTTCGTCAATTTTTATTTGAAATCAAAAAACCAAAATTTTTCTGTTAGCTTATGTGTCTGGCTTGTCTTTGAACGAAGGATTTTTTAAAAAATTAAAAATTGAATTTTTGGGAGCGTTTTTCATGAAAAATGGCACTTTTTACGTCAATTTTGGCCATATTTTGGGTTATAAAATCGGTTCTAACTAAAGATATAAAAAATCCTTCGTTCAGAGACAAGAAAAACATGTCTAGAAGAAGTGTGGAAAATCTGAAGTCGATCGGTCCAGTAGTTTTCGAGAAATCTTGACTACCGACTTCAAGAAAGTGGTTTTGAGAAAAACGCGTTTAAAGTTTTAATTGCCAGTTGTGACTCATACGACGCGCTGGGCTTTAAATTTCTCCCATTCCTACAGTTTTGCTTCGATCGACTTGAAATTTTCGGACAACATTCCTGACACTTTGTACTATTATATAAAAAAGTTTTAAAAAAATGCATTTTTTGAAATTTCAAAACCCGGATAACCCCTTAATAAACTCTTCAAACATAAAGTTTCCTCCTGATTCAGGTGATCTAATCGAAACAATCCAAAATCTAATTTTTTTATTTCTTGAGCTGATGTTTTAATTGGTCCTGGTGCCTTTTCAATATAAAAGTTTTGTGGTTTTTCTAAGTTTGATGTTATTAATTTGTATGTTTTATCAAAAAGGGTAACTGTGCTATTTTTGTAATTTATAATTGATTGTGCATTTAGCAACAATTTTCTGCCAATTAGTATATCGTAATTATTAGAAAATCTGTGTACATAAAATGGTTCAGTTGTTTTAAAAATACTATTGCTGGGTAACATAATTAAGTTGTTTAATGTAATAGGGCCATTTGATGTCAAAACTTCACATTTAATATTTTTAATGGGAAGAAAGAATATATTTTTATTGATCATATTTATTGTGGATCCTGTCTCTATAAGGCATTTGTATGTGCAACCTTTGTATGCTATTTCTATGAATTGGTGTTGTCCGGGGCTGTTAACTGAAAATTTTCATTTGATTCTGAGCTATTTTGATATTGTTCATCTTTATGTTGAATAGATTGTACCTGTTGCTGCTCTTCATTAATCAACCCATGGCATTGATTGTGGTCATAGTACTGTTGTTCATAAAAATTAGGTTGTATTTCTTCGTATTCGTGCGCGTCTTGAAATCTCATTTCGTCAATAGACATTTTGGTTTGATCACTGTCCGATGGTCTTAGACGTTTGGTAACCGGGAAGTTAGTATTTTTAGATGTGGAGGGTTGTTGGACTTGAGGATATGTATTTCCCTTAAAATATGCTGTTTGAGGATTTTGGGTTTTATTGGAATATTGTGGGAAAGGAGTTTTATGAGTAGTTGGCTGTGGATTCATGTATTGGTTGGGTCCGAAATTATTTGGAACGTACCACAAAGCTTGGTTGTTAGGCATTTGTTGTGTATAGGTGGGTCTAAATGAATGCATGTGTTGGTTAAAATTAGATTGGAATGGTTGAGAATATTGTGGGTAACTGGTCGGTATTGGGTTTGGGTATTTGTATTGAACTTGTATGATTTCGAATTTTGATTAGAGTTTGCATTTTTATTACGGTTATCTGGATTTTTATTCAATTCAAATTTAATGTGTTCTTCATATATTCCCTCATTTTGTGCTATAGTTATTAGCGATCTTAAGTCTTGAATATCATGATGAACCAAAATAGTAAACAATTGTATTGGTAATTTTCTGATCAGTATTTTAATGGAATCTTTAATAGCTTGAACATAGATAAGAAAATCTGGTTCGTTACCTTCCAGGTGCAATTTGGAAATCAGTAGTTGTCGTCGTCTCTCGGCTTCTTCGCAGAATGCTCTCAGGTTCAACTAGTCTCGATCTAAGGGTAGGCCAATCTTCGATATTCGGTAGGCCCAATGATCGGGTTACATGTCCGTCCAAGTTCCTTTCAATGGCTCCGAGTAGAATTCTCTGTTGTCGCAAATCAGTAGTTTGGTAGAGCGAAATTACATAGTCCACTCTGCTGATGAAAGTGTAGAGGGTTTCTGGATCACCCTTAAATGACATGATGTCTTTTAGCTGCCGACGAGCTTTAGCAAGGTTGGTGTCGTTTAGCACCACGACTTGGGGTGCGGCAATAATTGGTTGTGCCATTATTGTATAATTGTAATTTTGTTGTTACAGTAAAAATAAAAATTTGGTTTTATTATACCCTTGCAGGGTATTATAATTTCAGTCAGAAGTTTGCAACGCAGTGAAGGAGACCTTTCCGACCCTATAAAGTATATATATTCTTGATCAGCATCAACAGCCGAGTCGATCTAGCCATGTCCGTCTGTCCGTCTGTCCGTCTGTCCGTCTGTCCATCTGTCCGTCTGTCTGTTTCTACGCAAACTAGTCCCTCAGTTTTAAAGCTATCTGAATGAAACTTTGCATATAGTCTTCTATATGCTCTCACTGCTATATATGTCGGAACGGGCCGGATCGGACGACTATATCATATAGCTGCCATACAAATGTTCGATATATTTTTAGAAAAAAAATTATAACTTTGCTGTTTTTCAACATTTTTGCACCATTTTTTAGATATGGCCACTCTATATTATTTAAGAATTTTGGTAAAAATTTTATGAAAATCGGACGACTATATCTTATAGCTGCCATAGGAACGATCGGGAAATTAATCGAAAAAAAATTATAACTTCGTTGTTTTTCAACGTATTTTCATCTACTTTAAGTTATAAGCTTTTTTTATTATTCTAGAATTTTGGTATAAATTTTATAAAAATCGGACAACTATATCATATAGCTGCCATAGAAGCGATCGGCAAATGTATAAAATATGTAAAGCTGGGAATGTAAAACTGTAACTGTCAAACTGTAAACATAATAAGTATAGGTAAAATGTAATGAAACTCTGTTTTGTGAGTGTTTTCAGCATTTAAATCTATAATATAAACATCGAAACCAATCTGCAAGGGTATAAAAACTTCGGCGTGCCGAAGTTAGCTTCCTTTCTTGTTTTTATTTTGATTTCAAAAAAAATTTTTTTTTTTATCACTTAATTATTTTTTATTTTATTCTTAACTGTTGGACTTATTGTTGTTTTATTTTATTTTGATTTCACTAAAAAAAAATTTTAGCGCTTGTTTCACTTAATTATTTTTTATTTTATTCTTAACTGTTAGTTGCCTTTGGACTTATTGTTGTTTTATTTTATTTTTATTTCTTCCACTTTGTTGGACAACCGAATTGGAATTATAATCCAAGTTGAAGGGTTAGTAGCGTAATTTTATTCGAGAACTGAATTATAAAATTTAATTTATTTTTCACTCGAGGTTCTTTTTTTCGGATACTTTTTGTATCCTACCGACTGCGCCAGTAAAATGTTTATTAATTGTGAGTCGAACTAATGTCCCGTCTGTTGACTAAGGACAACGCTAAGAATAAATACACGCACAAGGTTTAGGTTTAGGTGTTTATTGATTTGATCTCAGCTTAAGACTAATTTCATGTTACAAAAATATTTCTTGAGGTGCTCTTTGTTTACAAAGAGATTTTGGGATATTGGTTGTACATAATGTGTGAACGAGATTGCCCGCTTGGGATGTTGAATATATACAGTAATTTAATAGTATGAGTGCCATCCATGGAGGGCACTTATAGATTCTAAGAATTATTGTTTTGTTATAGAAGAGCGGCATCGCTTGCTCTGGATGTAGATTGCTTGCAGGTGTTCAGCGTGGGATCGCCTGCGCTGCATATTTTTATTTATTTGGATAAAGTTTAATATGTGAATGTCACTATAGAAGAGCGGCATCGCTTGCTCTGGATATAGATTGATTGCAGGTGTTCAGCGTGGGATCGCCAGCGCTGCATATTTTATTTATTTGAATAAAGTTAATATGTGAATATGTCACTATATGCATTATTATCTGCGTTGTGAAATTTTGTTTACAAATTTTATTATTAGCTGAGATGTGAACTTTTTGTTTACAAATTTACAATTGAGTATGCAAATGTATAAGCCGTGTAAAAACTAATATAATATATTCAAATGTATTAGCCATGTAAAATCTAATATAAATACAAATTCTGAAGTGGATATATGCATTATTATCTGCGTTGTGAAATTTTGTTTACAAATTTCATTATTAGCTGAGATGTGAACTTTTTGTTTACAAATTTACAATTGAGTATGCAAATGTATAAGCCGTGTAAAAACTAATATAATATATGAAAGAGCTCCAAAATAAAATAAGAAGTCTTCATGTGTTGAGTTTTTGTAAGAAACTGATTTTATTCCATTCAAACCCTAGCTTATATAGCTAACATGAGAATTGTGAGGAGTCGTCTGACTCCCCACCAATACTGGCGGCGGCAACAACAACAACAGCCTTAACACCGGCCACCCGCGCCAGCAACAGCGGCCTCAACAACGGCCAGAACAACGGCCACAACAACAGCTCGCTCTCGCCGTCAACAACAACGACGGCCGCCACGTCACCAACGTCGACGTCATCAACAAACGGCCACAACAAACGGCCAGAACAGCGGCCAACAGCAGCGGCAATAGCAACGGCCAGCGCGACCAGCGAAAACAATAGCTCGCGCCCGTGGCCAGCAACAACAACCGCAGCTACGTCATCAACAGCGACAGTGGCAGCGCGCATCAGCAGCTCGCAAAGACAATAACAACCGCCGCCAACGCTCATGGAGAGCCGCCGCAGCGGGCAGCGAAAACAAAACAAACCGGCAAACGCCCAATTATTCTCTTTGTCAATATATAAATAATTTCTTGTAAAATACTTTATTCACTTCTCCTTTTGTAACCATAAGCTTTGTATATATAATCATTGTAGATATTTATTTATTTATTTATTTATTTATTAAGAATAGCAAATATCTGCCATTTTGAATCCATATCCTTACCTCAGACCGGATAAGGAGTGTTTTTTAATGATATGCTCCGACTCACATCAGGTGGTCAGAGGCAAGGATAGGTGTCTTAAAATATTATTTTTGTTAAAGTCTAATGACATTTCAAAATATAAAAGAGAGTACATGTCGTTGTAAAGCGAACATAAAACGCGAAAAGGATCGTGTGCCTCGAAATTAGTTTTACAAATATCCAAAGCTATAGGCCGAAAGTAACGTGATGGCCTAGAAGGAACTGAAAAGCGTATTTGCTTAAGGAGATTACTGGAAAAAATATATCCATTTATTAATTTATGCAGGAACATCACGCCATGGCAGGTACGACGATCCTTAAGAGAGGGCAGGCCCAGAAGGCGTAGTCTGTCGGCATACGGAGGAAGGTGGCGATGAGGGTCCCAGTCTAAACCCCGAAGAGCGAACAAAAGGAATTGTTTCTGTACCGATTCGATAAGATCCTGATACTTTGCATATTGAGGGGACCATACGCACGAACAATATTCGAGTATGGGCCGAACCAGGGATATATATAAAAGTTTTGTAGTGTAGGGATCATCGAATTCCTTAGACCATCGTTTTACGAAAGCAAAAACTCCCTTTGCTTTACCAACAATTATACCGATGTGATCGGTGAAGCTCAAGTTGTGGGTAAATAGAACACCAAGATCCGTTACAGAGTGGATACGTTCAAGAACACTCGTGCCTAAGGAATAGTTAGCCTGGAAACAATTTCTGCGGTAAAACGACATGTATTTACATTTGGAGTTGTTGAGAAACAATAAATTGTGAGTGCACCAGGACATCATGTTGTTTAAATCAGCTTGCAAGAGCTGAGCAGAGTCAGGATTCACAAGAGGCAAACATAGTTTTACGTCATCAGCATACATCAAGACGTAAGAGTGGAGAATAACTAATCATTTTTCTATTCTTTATAAAATAAGCAACGTATATTTTAGTATAATAATATAGTCGCTTATAAGCTGTACAAAAGTTAAGCATAGACAAGAATTTGTAGTTATCTTTGGTTCCCCGTTCTCACGTCTCTAGATCCCGCACACACACACACACACATCTACACGCGGACAGCAGAGAGAGCTATTCACCACGAACAAGTGGCCACGGAGTTAGCGCCGTATGAGAGCAACGGAGAGCGAGCATACGATCGAGCGCAAAGCAACCCCCGAAAATTGGCACGCGCCAACAGGAGAGAGCGAGAGGGAAGCTGATGCACCGCAATGCAATGAGCAATGGAAAGTTACCAGCGCGGCCGAAAATTTGGCAAAGCCGCGTGGTTTGATTTACTTTTGCGGAGGCGATGAAATCGGATAGACGTGCGAACGGACGACGTAGTTCTTTTTTTCAACGGAGCCAAAACGGGAGTGTTTTTTTTCACGCGACGGAGTTGTTCTTTTTCTGCGACCAGCGAGGGCAGAAAAGTGTATATATATATTGACAGTGACAATTTCTTTTCTACCCGAGACCAACCAGGAGGTGGTGCTCGAAGTGCCCAGTGACCGTGAGACAGCCGGTGCAGTGCAGAGGAGTTTATTTTTCTCGACGGCCAAGGAGGCAAATTCTTTTGGAAGCGGAGGCGAGGACGTGGCGGAAGCAGCAGCCACAGGCACGTGTGTGTGTGCGGAAAACGGAGACGGGTGAGTGTATAGGGAGGATCGCATTTTGGCCAGCGGGTACACGTGTGAATAGAAATTTCTCGATGGCCAAGATGCGGTTTTCGCTAGAGTAGGCTAGAAATAAGGCCCCGAAATCTAACCTTATTTTTTTTGTTAAAAATCCCTACAAACTTTACTAAATAAAACAAACGAAGGCGAAAAGAAAATTTTGAAAGAAAAATACAACTTGATTAAATAAAAGAACTCAATGAAAACGGAAAATTAATTAAACCTAAACTCGTACGTATTCATATTTTCTTCTTTGGTGCTTGCGGGGAATGGCTGAGTTCGCCTACACTGGGAGAAATTTTTCTCCGAAATTTAATAATGAGATATAAGTAAAATCTTATTTAAAATATATTTTTTTCTTGCGCTCTCGCGGAGAAGTTAATCACTGATCGCCACTTCCGAGAGGCCGTATGCTGTCCTCAGTGGGAAAAACAAAATGCAGAGAAATTTAAAAAAAAAATGAGGAAAAATTAAATCAATTCCAGAAAAGCTTTCTCAAGTAAAATTTTCGACTCAAATCGAGTCCAGCTCGCGAGGGAACGACCCACCATCACGCTGGCCCTGAATTATGTATAATATTTGCCCCAAAATGCCTAGATCTTAGGCCATAAACCCTGCCCTAGGAAGCGGTGGTCCCCAAAATCGACCCCTCTCTCGGTCTCCTTCTAGCGATTGCTAGGGGCCCGACCCAAAACGCGCTCCGACGATTATTTCGCTTTATTGCAACGGCCGGACAAGTCATTTCTCTGGCTTCGTATCCCGGTAACTGACAGCCACCATCTCACGTCAGTTTACCGCGCGTCAAAACACTTTGTCCCGCATCTTTACAAATTTTTCTGTTAAAGAGGACCTTGGACGTGACTGAGACTTACCCCAGCCGTCGAACTTCCTTACAGAATGGCGCCCGAGCAGGGACATGGGGTTTACGAACTTTAGACGTCGAAAATATGGCCTAAAGACCCATTCGGATACGTCAAGTTTGAAAAATGTTCGGTTCCGCCACTTAGAGAAAATTTTCTAAGTCGGAACGTATGGAGAGTCGGATGTCGAGGGACACCAACATTTCTAGGGCAGAAAACTACGTGAATATATATATATATATCGATAAGAATATATACCGGGCATTCTATATAACCTCAAAATCGAGAAAACTTTGAATTTTCGAGAGGCACATGGCAAAAATCGGGAGAACTTAACCAAAAAGTATACCCACTCTAAGAAACTCGTGGCACACGCAGCGAAAATTTTTATACCCCACCCGTGAAAAGATCATAACCTAAAACGAGAGGTTATTTGATCACGTGACTAGAAACACACGTGAGCCAAGAAATAAAACCGAGCAGAGAAAGCAAAGAGGGAAAGAAAAGGGAGAGAGAGAGCGAGAGCGAAAAGCCCTCTAGGTAGCCAAGTCAGGTCGCGAGAATTTCGAAAGCACGAGGCAGGGAAAAGCTAACACAAATTCCCCACAGCGCAGCCATTTTGTTTTCACCCTTCACTCTCATCGTCGTCTCCCTCACACCAGCGGCGAGCAAGTACAGCCAGCAGCAAACGCATCGGGGGGTCTTCTCTTTTCAACCGCCGTCGAGTCAACACGTACAGTCGACGTTTTTCAACGGAAATAAAAGCCATCGTCGTACCAATTTTACTAAGTCGCGATCACCGTCGAATAAAATTCAAAGCATCGTGGAATACAACGTTGAATCACCGTCGAATTTAATTTACATCACCGTTGAACAATTAACTCATCGTCGTGGAAATTTTACAAGCTTGCATCGTCGTCGAATAAATTTAAAATTAAATTCGGACGACTATATCTTATAGCTGCCATAGGAACGATCGGGAAATTAATCGAAAAAAAATTATAACTTCGTTGTTTTTCAACGTATTTTCATCTACTTTAAGTTATAAGCTTTTTTTATTATTCTAGAATTTTGGTATAAATTTTATAAAAATCGGACAACTATATCATATAGCTGCCATAGAAGCGATCGGCAAATGTATAAAATATGTAAAGCTGGGAATGTAAAACTGTAACTGTCAAACTGTAAACATAATAAGTATAGGTAAAATGTAATGAAACTCTGTTTTGTGAGTGTTTTCAGCATTTAAATCTATAATATAAACATCGAAACCAATCTGCAAGGGTATAAAAACTTCGGCGTGCCGAAGTTAGCTTCCTTTCTTGTTTTTATTTTGATTTAAAAAAAAATTTTTTTTTTTTTTTTTTTTTTTTATCACTTAATTATTTTTTATTTTATTCTTAACTGTTGGACTTATTGTTGTTTTATTTTATTTTGATTTCACTAAAAAAAAATTTTAGCGCTTGTTTCACTTAATTATTTTTTATTTTATTCTTAACTGTTAGTTGCCTTTGGACTTATTGTTGTTTTATTTTATTTTTATTTCTTCCACTTTGTTGGACAACCGAATTGGAATTATAATCCAAGTTGAAGGGTTAGTAGCGTAATTTTATTCGAGAACTGAATTATAAAATTTAATTTATTTTTCACTCGAGGTTCTTTTTTTCGGATACTTTTTGTATCCTACCGACTGCGCCAGTAAAATGTTTATTAATTGTGAGTCGAACTAATGTCCCGTCTGTTGACTAAGGACAACGCTAAGAATAAATACACGCACAAGGTTTAGGTTTAGGTGTTTATTGATTTGATCTCAGCTTAAGACTAATTTCATGTTACAAAAATATTTCTTGAGGTGCTCTTTGTTTACAAAGAGATTTTGGGATATTGGTTGTACATAATGTGTGAACGAGATTGCCCGCTTGGGATGTTGAATATATACAGTAATTTAATAGTATGAGTGCCATCCATGGAGGGCACTTATAGATTCTAAGAATTATTGTTTTGTTATAGAAGAGCGGCATCGCTTGCTCTGGATGTAGATTGCTTGCAGGTGTTCAGCGTGGGATCGCCTGCGCTGCATATTTTTATTTATTTGGATAAAGATTAATATGTGAATGTCACTATAGAAGAGCGGCATCGCTTGCTCTGGATATAGATTGATTGCAGGTGTTCAGCGTGGGATCGCCAGCGCTGCATATTTTATTTATTTGAATAAAGTTAATATGTGAATATGTCACTATATGCATTATTATCTGCGTTGTGAAATTTTGTTTACAAATTTTATTATTAGCTGAGATGTGAACTTTTTGTTTACAAATTTACAATTGAGTATGCAAATGTATAAGCCGTGTAAAAACTAATATAATATATTCAAATGTATTAGCCATGTAAAAACTAATATAAATACAAATTCTGAAGTGGATATATGCATTATTATCTGCGTTGTGAAATTTTGTTTACAAATTTCATTATTAGCTGAGATGTGAACTTTTTGTTTACAAATTTACAATTGAGTATGCAAATGTATAAGCCGTGTAAAAACTAATATAATATATGAAAGAGCTCCAAAATAAAATAAGAAGTCTTCATGTGTTGAGTTTTTGTAAGAAACTGATTTTATTCCATTCAAACCCTAGCTTATATAGCTAACATGAGAATTGTGAGGAGTCGTCTGACTCCCCACCAATACTGGCGGCGGCAACAACAACAACAGCCTTAACACCGGCCACCCGCGCCAGCAACAGCGGCCTCAACAACGGCCAGAACAACGGCCACAACAACAGCTCGCTCTCGCCGTCAACAACAACGACGGCCGCCACGTCACCAACGTCGACGTCATCAACAAACGGCCACAACAAACGGCCAGAACAGCGGCCAACAGCAGCGGCAATAGCAACGGCCAGCGCGACCAGCGAAAACAATAGCTCGCGCCCGTGGCCAGCAACAACAACCGCAGCTACGTCATCAACAGCGACAGTGGCAGCGCGCATCAGCAGCTCGCAAAGACAATAACAACCGCCGCCAACGCTCATGGAGAGCCGCCGCAGCGGGCAGCGAAAACAAAACAAACCGGCAAACGCCCAATTATTCTCTTTGTCAATATATAAATAATTTCTTGTAAAATACTTTATTCACTTCTCCTTTTGTAACCATAAGCTTTGTATATATAATCATTGTAGATATAATCATTTTTCTATTCTTTATAAAATAAGCAACGTATATTTTAGTATAATAATATAGTCGCTTATAAGCTGTACAAAAGTTAAGCATAGACAAGAATTTGTAGTTATCTTTGGTTCCCCGTTCTCACGTCTCTAGATCCCGCACACACACACACACACATCTACACGCGGACAGCAGAGAGAGCTATTCACCACGAACAAGTGGCCACGGAGTTAGCGCCGTATGAGAGCAACGGAGAGCGAGCATACGATCGAGCGCAAAGCAACCCCCGAAAATTGGCACGCGCCAACAGGAGAGAGCGAGAGGGAAGCTGATGCACCGCAATGCAATGAGCAATGGAAAGTTACCAGCGCGGCCGAAAATTTGGCAAAGCCGCGTGGTTTGATTTACTTTTGCGGAGGCGATGAAATCGGATAGACGTGCGAACGGACGACGTAGTTCTTTTTTTCAACGGAGCCAAAACGGGAGTGTTTTTTTTCACGCGACGGAGTTGTTCTTTTTCTGCGACCAGCGAGGGCAGAAAAGTGTATATATATATTGACAGTGACAATTTCTTTTCTACCCGAGACCAACCAGGAGGTGGTGCTCGAAGTGCCCAGTGACCGTGAGACAGCCGGTGCAGTGCAGAGGAGTTTATTTTTCTCGACGGCCAAGGAGGCAAATTCTTTTGGAAGCGGAGGCGAGGACGTGGCGGAAGCAGCAGCCACAGGCACGTGTGTGTGTGCGGAAAACGGAGACGGGTGAGTGTATAGGGAGGATCGCATTTTGGCCAGCGGGTACACGTGTGAATAGAAATTTCTCGATGGCCAAGATGCGGTTTTCGCTAGAGTAGGCTAGAAATAAGGCCCCGAAATCTAACCTTATTTTTTTTGTTAAAAATCCCTACAAACTTTACTAAATAAGACAAACGAAGGCGAAAAGAAAATTTTGAAAGAAAAATACAACTTGATTAAATAAAAGAACTCAATGAAAACGGAAAATTAATTAAACCTAAACTCGTACGTATTCATATTTTCTTCTTTGGTGCTTGCGGGGAATGGCTGAGTTCGCCTACACTGGGAGAAATTTTTCTCCGAAATTTAATAATGAGATATAAGTAAAATCTTATTTAAAATATATTTTTTTTTGCGCTCTCGCGGAGAAGTTAATCACTGATCGCCACTTCCGAGAGGCCGTATGCTGTCCTCAGTGGGGAAAACAAAATGCAGAGAAATTTAAAAAAAAATGAGGAAAAATTAAGTCAATTCCAGAAAAGCTTTCTCAAGTAAAATTTTCGACTCAAATCGAGTCCAGCTCGCGAGGGAACGACCCACCATCACGCTGGCCCTGAATTATGTATAATATTTGCCCCAAAATGCCTAGATCTTAGGCCATAAACCCTGCCCTAGGAAGCGGTGGTCCCCAAAATCGACCCCTCTCTCGGTCTCCTTCTAGCGATTGCTAGGGGCCCGACCCAAAACGCGCTCCGACGATTATTTCGCTTTATTGCAACGGCCGGACAAGTCATTTCTCTGGCTTCGTATCCCGGTAACTGACAGCCACCATCTCACGTCAGTTTACCGCGCGTCAAAACACTTTGTCCCACATCTTTACAAATTTTTCTGTTAAAGAGGACCTTGGACGTGACTGAGACTTACCCCAGCCGTCGAACTTCCTTACAGAATGGCGCCCGAGCAGGGACATGGGGTTTACGAACTTTAGACGTCGAAAATATGGCCTAAAGACCCATTCGGATACGTCAAGTTTGAAAAATTTTCGGTTCCGCCACTTAGAGAAAATTTTCTAAGTCGGAACGTATGGAGAGTCGGATGTTGAGGGACACCAACATTTCTAGGGCAGAAAACTACGTGAATATATATATATATATCGATAAGAATATATACCGGGCATTCTATATAACCTCAAAATCGAGAAAACTTTGAATTTTCGAGAGGCACATGGCAAAAATCGGGAGAACTTAACCAAAAAGTATACCCACTCTAAGAAACTCGTGGCACACGCAGCGAAAATTTTTATACCCCAGCCGTGAAAAGATCATAACCTAAAACGAGAGGTTATTTGATCACGTGACTAGAAACACACGTGAGCCAAGAAATAAAACCGAGCAGAGAAAGCAAAGAGGGAAAGAAAAGGGAGAGAGAGAGCGAGAGCGAAAAGCCCTCTAGGTAGCCAAGTCAGGTCGCGAGAATTTCGAAAGCACGAGGCAGGGAAAAGCTAACACAAATTCCCCACAGCGCAGCCATTTTGTTTTCACCCTTCACTCTCATCGTCGTCTCCCTCACACCAGCGGCGAGCAAGTACAGCCAGCAGCAAACGCATCGGGGGGTCTTCTCTTTTCAACCGCCGTCGAGTCAACACGTACAGTCGACGTTTTTCAACGGAAATAAAAGCCATCGTCGTACCAATTTTACTAAGTCGCGATCACCGTCGAATAAAATTCAAAGCATCGTGGAATACAACGTTGAATCACCGTCGAATTTAATTTACATCACCGTTGAACAATTAACTCATCGTCGTGGAAATTTTACAAGCTTGCATCGTCGTCGAATAAATTTAATCCCCGTCGAGGAGAGCAGCAGAATTAAATCGCCGTTGTACACCGAATTCGAGTTTAACCTAGTTGCACGTGGGCATTTAGTGATTTTTTTTTGTGTGGCAAATAAAACTCAAATATTTCACTGAAGTGTAATCAACTCAACTTGACCCTCGTCTGAAATATTCCTCTCGACCTTTCGCAATTTTCCTCGTTGTTTGCCTGTTAATTAATTAATTCACAGCAATATGGGCGCACGCTGGATCGCGTATCTGCGGAAGCGGGAATTGGAGGCGATTTTGAAAGAGTTTTCCTTGGAAGCAACCGGAACCGTGGAGGAAATGCGGAGCCGGCTGGCTGCCTTCAACAATCAAGATGATCACGTGCTGGAAGTCATCGAACGACTACAGGAATGTGAGGCGGAAATCAACGCCACTCTAGCGGATAGGAAACAGCGATCGCCGAGTCCACAACCACACCCACCGGGTCCCGCGCAACTGCAAGTGCCAGTACTGGAGGGCAGAGTTACCGCCGACGTGGCCAGAGACGTGGAGACCCTCCCGGCCAGGCGAGAGATTCTTCCAAAGAAGGCGGAGATGTCAGCAGCAACACTGTCGGAGAAACTCAGGAACTGGGGAATAACTTTCGATGGCACCACGGATCCCATCACCTTCATCCAGCATCTCGAGGAGCGAGCAACTGCCTACGAAGTCGACGTGGAGAAGATGCCGCAGGCCATCCCTGGTCTTTTGACGGACACGGCCGAGCACTGGTTCCGGACGAGCCAGCTGCTAGGAGAATCATGGACGAAGTTCAAAAAGGCGTTTTTGGATTTCTTCTTGCCGCCGAGGTATTTCCAGCGACTCGAGGACGAGATTCGCACTAGGGAGCAGCGTCGAGGGGAGACGTTCAAGCAATATCTCGTCAACATCAGACTGTTGATGCACCGAGCGGGATACAACGCGGAACAGGAGTTGGAGCGCATCTATGAGAACCTCCAACCGGAGTACCAGATGTACGCCAGGAGGCATGATTTTACCACGTTGGACCAACTTACCAGTTTGGCGGTCAATTTCGAGGTCACCCGGGATCGGAGCACGGGAAGCCATGCCAGGATGGTTGCTGAACCACAACCCGCGCCAAGGAGGAGCGGATACGAGCCACCAGCAGGCCAACAAAATTTCTCGCGAACAGCCGGGCGACCACCCATCCCAGCTACGGTTCCCCCACAGGGTCCTCGAGTAGGGAATCTATCCACGATCACAAATTTCAGGTTTGCTTGTAGGAATTGCGCTCAAGAGGGCCACCAGCAGGCAACGTGCCGCAATCCCAGAGTCCTTTTCTGTTGGGATTGTGGGCGTCGGGGAATACGCACGGTGGAGTGTTGCAGACGCACACAGCCGGGAAACGAGAGGAGTCTTCGCCCACTCGGGGAGCGGACGGAGACTGCCTTCAGGAATCCCCGGAATTAGGAGAGATATTACAGGTGCAGGCTAGTCGGATCATCGCGCAGGTGCAGATCGAGGGGCAAAATTTTAACGCGACTATATATACCGGAGCTAGTAGGAGCTTTGTGAGTGAACGAGTAGTTCAGCTCGTAGGAACAGCACATAACGTACGGTCGGTACGCACTCACGTCAGCCTGGCTGAAGGCTCCCGCAAAGAGATCACAACGTCTCTAGTCGCCAAAGTCCAGCTGGACCAACGTAGGGTAACTTTTCCTCTGCTAGTTCTGCCTTCGATCATGGAAGACGTGCTCTTAGGCACGGACTTCCTCTGTGGCGTATCTGCCACTATTCAATGTGGCCGCGCATCACTGCAGCTAAACCCTTACCTGTTGACCAGCCCCGCCTACAACTTAGACACACCGTCGGTTTTAACAAACGCGTTCACTCCGAAAGCAGCAGACCCCATCGAAGCCGTAGAATCCACGCCAGCCAACAACGAGACAGAGCAGGAGACGCAAGATACCCCGACCAGTAGCAGTTTAGGGCCTCGTGATGACAACGCCGTGCGAAACAATCCGTTTCGACGAAGACAAGCCACCAGGCCAGTGGAGCCAGCAGTGGAACCCGTAGCGGAAAGGCGAGCCCCTTCACCAGCCATCCCAGAGCCTAGATCTGACGCTGGAGGAGCACTAGCTGTCATCACCGAAAACACGGAGCACGCAGACTTGGAGCCATGGGTGAACCAGTTTCTACAGGAGGAATTGGCTAAATTCGACGGATTGACAGGAGTGTCAAATATCGCGGAGCACACGATCACGATGCGGGATGACAAGCCCATCAAACAGAGATACTTTCCGAAGAATCCCGCGATGCAGAGGATTATTGATGAGCAGATCGACGAGCTGCTGCGCAACGACTGTATAGAGCCTTCCCGGAGTCCCCACAGTGCCCCGATCGTACTCGTGGGCAAGAAGTCTGGAGAGATGCGACTTTGCGTGGATTTTCGTCAATTAAATGCTCACTCCATTCCAGATGCATACCCGCTGCCAAGGATAACACACATCTTGGAACGCCTGCGCCATGCCAATTACATATCGACGCTCGATCTGAAGAGCGGATATTGGCAAATCCCTGTAGCCGAATCTAGTCGCGAATGCACTGCCTTTACAGTCCCCGGGAGGGGCCTGTATCACTGGAAAGTAATGCCGTTTGGCCTCCACTCAGCACCAGCCACATTCCAGCGGGCGCTCGACAGCGTCATAGGACCGGACATGGAGCCCAACGCGTTTGCATACTTAGATGATATCATCATCATCGGACGCACTCTGGAAGAGCATGTACAGCATCTGCAGGAAGTATTCCGGCGGCTGCGGAGGGCGAACCTTCGCCTCAACGCAAAGAAGTGCAGCTTCTTTAAGCGCAGCCTGGTATACTTGGGACATGTTATCAGCGAGGAGGGAATTCACACCGACCCCGAGAAGATATCAGCAGTACGGCAACTGAGTCCACCGACCACGTGCAAGGAGCTAAGGAGATGTCTGGGTATCGCGTCTTGGTACCGGCGATTTGTACCAAACTTTGCTAGCGTCGTACAGCCCATGTCCCTACTGCTCAAAAAGGGCAAGAAGTGGCAATGGGAGAAGGAGCAGCAGGATGCATTCGACGACCTGAAGAGCAAACTGACGGAGGCGCCGGTTCTTGCCTGCCCTGATTTCAACGAGAAGTTCGTGTTACAAACGGATGCCAGCGACATCGGCCTCGGAGCAGTGCTCACACAGACGATCCAGGGAGAAGAAAGAGTCATCGCATTCGCCAGCAGACGCCTCATCGCTGCAGAGGAAAACTATTCCGCCACGGAAAAGGAGTGTCTGGCTATCATATGGGCCATCAGGAAGCTCAGATGTTACTTGGAAGGATACCGATTCGAAGTGATAACCGATCACCTCGCTCTGAAGTGGCTCAACTCGATTGAGAATCCCACCGGCCGTGTAGCGCGCTGGGCGCTAGAACTCCAGCAGTACCAGTTCGATGTCACCTATAGACGCGGGAGCCAGAACGTCGTCGCTGATGCACTTTCTCGACAGCCTTTGGAGGTACTACAGATGATCCAGGAGGATAAGCCGGAGAGTACATGGTACCAACGGATGGTGAAGCTTGTTCAGGACAGACCTGAGGATTATCCGGACTACGTGTACGAGAACCAGCAGCTATATAGACACATCGGATCTCGACCCGACGACGAAGACTCCGTGCCATGGAAACTGTGTGTGGCCAAGGAACACCGGCAGCGAGTACTGGCGGAATGCCATGACCAGCCCACGGCAGGACACCTCGGAATCAGGAAGACAACCGCCCGGATCGCCCAGAGATACTACTGGCCGGGCCTCTTTCGCGATATTTCCAGGTACGTTCGCAAGTGCGACACTTGTCAGCGATTCAAAGTTAGTCAAGCCAAGCCAGCGGGTAAAATGTTCACCAGGCAGGTGAGTGAGCCATTCGATACTGTCTGCGCCGATTTTATTGGGCCTCTTCCGCGATCAAAAGGTGGGAATACAATGTTGCTCGTATTTTTCGACGCGTTCTCGAAGTGGGTCGAGCTGGTCCCACTTAGAAAAGCCACCTCAGCGCATCTTGAAAAATCCTTTAGGGAGAGGATTTTAAATCACTTCGGAGTCCCTCGCACCTTTGTCTGTGACAATGGAACACAGTTTACGAGTCGTTCATTCAAATCCTTTTGTAAGCAGGCAGGGATGGAGATCCAGTACACAGCGCCATACACCCCGCAGCAGAACCCGACAGAGAGGGCCAATCGAACCATTAAAACAATGGTCGCCCAGTATATCGAGGACAAGCAGACGACTTGGGACGAACTCCTACCCGAATTGAACCTGGCGATAAATAGCAGCGTCTCCGACTCCACCGGATTTAGTCCGGCGTTCATCGTTCAAGGCCGAGAGCCACGACTCCCAGGAGCCCTGTATGATGAAGTGACTCCAGGACCAAGCCAAGCGCCACATTCCCCGGAAGCAAAGGCGGAATTGCTACGGGATATTTTCAAGGTGGTTCGAGAGAACACTCAACGGGCGTCGTTGGAACAGCGCAAGCATTATGATCTCAGACGACGATCATGGAGGCCAACCATAGGATCACTGGTCTTTGTAAAGCAGCATCATTTGTCTAAGGCAGCGGATAACTTTGCCGCCAAGCTCGCTCCCAAATATGAAGGCCCTTACAAAGTAATTAAATTCTTCTCTCCCACCATAGTGCGCTTGCAGCATCTTCACAGCCGGCAACGTCGAACAGCAGCACTTGGAGACTTGAAGGAAGCAGTCAACGAGCCAGAAACACAGAATCTGGTACCCAGCCGACTGGACCACGTAGAAGACACACAGATTTCGGAACAAGTTTAGCGATCGAGGAGCGCTAAACCCCTGAGCAGCGGAGCAGCAGCAGCAGAGACGCAGAAGACAAGGATACCCGCAGACGGCGGGAGAACACACGGCGATAGCCACGCAGCAGCAGTCACGGGAGTCCGTATGAAGACGGCAAAACAGCAACCAACTTGCTCAAAAGAAGCCGACGAGTCACGCTCGATCTGGCCGAGGCAAGAGCCACCGAGGAACACTGATACAGGAGCCAACAATTGAGTCAGTGGGGCCACTTGCTGGAGGGTGCGCCTTCCCAACGTCCCACTTTCCCTAGTGGAGACTCAACGCTCCCAGTGCCATCGCAGCGAACCTTTGCCCTTATTACTAACTTTCCTTAAAACTTTAGTTAGTAATCACCACAACCGCGAGCTAATGAACCTTTGTTTTTCTCCCTCTACAGAGACAATGGCGTCGGACAATCCGGGCCGTTTGTGGCGCGCGGCAACATCAGCCGTGGCCACCGTAGCAGTCTCCCGCACGGAGGACGTGGTACTGGGATATCCAGCCGAAGGAGGGCCGAGCCCCGGTAAGACCGGAACCCAGGCGGGGTTCCTACCCGACGACATCGATTGGGAGGCCTTCAGCGAGGCACTGGAGCACGCTGACGAGATCCTAGCGGGCCGTAGACCGCTGCCCGATCTCCATCGAGCAGTCAGCCACGCCGGCGCAGCCGCGGCGGTGCCCAACCGGGTGCCAGTCGCACGTCGCCGGGTGGTGTTCGCGTCGGCCGTGGGGACCTCGAGGTCGGCGACACCCGAGGAGAACCGCCACGGTCGACCGAACGGGAGCAGCGACAGCAACGACGTAGTCGCCACAGGCCCTAGCAGCAAGGGCAGCAACGGGAGCGCAGCCGACGACGACGGCAGCCAGGAGGACGACGACGTGGTCCCCATCTACGAGAGACACCGGCGGGCCAGCAGCATGTCGGACTTCGACGCGGCCGACGTTGCCCGACGCACAATTTTCTCCGCGTCCGGGGTGATATGCGGCCTGAAGCCGAAGCCGAAGCCCAAGCGCAGCGCGAGCGAGCTGCCCCCAGTAGTTATCTTTGGTTCCCCGTTCTCACGTCTCTAGATCCCGCACACACACACACACACATCTACACGCGGAGAGCAGAGAGAGCTATTCACCACGAACAAGTGGCCACGGAGTTAGCGCCGTATGAGAGCAACGGAGAGCGAGCATACGATCGAGCGCAAAGCAACCCCCGAAAATTGGCACGCGCCAACAGGAGAGAGCGAGAGGGAAGCTGATGCACCGCAATGCAATGAGCAATGGAAAGTTACCAGCGCGGCCGAAAATTTGGCAAAGCCGCGTGGTTTGATTTACTTTTGCGGAGGCGATGAAATCGGATAGACGTGCGAACGGACGACGTAGTTCTTTTTTTCAACGGAGCCAAAACGGGAGTGTTTTTTTTCGCGCGACGGAGTTGTTCTTTTTCTGCGACCAGCGAGGGCAGAAAAGTGTATATATATATTGACAGTGACAATTTCTTTTCTACCCGAGACCAACCAGGAGGTGGTGCTCGAAGTGCCCAGTGACCGTGAGACAGCCGGTGCAGTGCAGAGGAGTTTATTTTTCTCGACGGCCAAGGAGGCAAATTCTTTTGGAAGCGGAGGCGAGGACGTGGCGGAAGCAGCAGCCACAGGCACGTGTGTGTGTGCGGAAAACGGAGACGGGTGAGTGTATAGGGAGGATCGCATTTTGGCCAGCGGGTACACGTGTGAATAGAAATTTCTCGATGGCCAAGATGCGGTTTTCACTAGAGTAGGCTAGAAATAAGGCCCCGAAATCTAACCTTATTTTTTTTGTTAAAAATCCCTACAAACTTTACTAAATAAAACAAACGAAGGCGAAAAGAAAATTTTGAAAGAAAAATACAACTTGATTAAATAAAAGAACTCAATGAAAACGGAAAATTAATTAAACCTAAACTCGTACGTATTCATATTTTCTTCTTTGGTGCTTGCGGGGAATGGCTGAGTTCGCCTACACTGGGAGAAATTTTTCTCCGAAATTTAATAATGAGATATAAGTAAAAATCTTATTTAAAATATATTTTTTTTTTGTGCTCTCGCGGAGAAGTTAATCACTGATCGCCACTTCCGAGAGGCCGTATGCTGTCCTCAGTGGGAAAAACAAAATGCAGAGAAATTAAAAAAAAAAAAAAAAAAAATGAGGAAAAATTAAATCAATTCCAGAAAAGCTTTCTCAAGTAAAATTTTCGACTCAAATCGAGTCCAGCTCGCGAGGGAACGACCCACCATCACGCTGGCCCTGAATTACGTATAATATTTGCCCAAAATGCCTAGATCTTAGGCCATAAACCCTGCCCTAGGAAGCGGTGGTCCCCAAAATCGACCCCTCTCTCGGTCTCCTTCTAGCGATTGCTAGGGGCCCGACCCAAAACGCGCTCCGACGATTATTTCGCTTTATTGCAACGGCCGGACAAGTCATTTCTCTGGCTTCGTATCCCGGTAACTGACAGCCACCATCTCACGTCAGTTTACCGCGCGTCAAAACACTTTGTCCCGCATCTTTACAAATTTTTTTGTTAAAGAGGACCTTGGACGTGACTGAGACTTACCCCAGCCGTCGAACTTCCTTACAGAATGTACATTGTAGATCTTAGTTCTAGACCCACGCATCGGACAGTTCCCGATCGTGGGAAGTATTTTAAGTACGATAAGGGTGCAAACAGTCACCCCGAAAGAACTCTTAAACAAACCCAGACCGCTCGCAGGAGGTCATATTTCGGGTTACTTGTTACATAGGCTCAAGTGGCGGTTGTATTAATAGATAGATATGCACATACAATGTGCTAGGCCGTGCTCTGCTGCTGGGACTTAATCGCTAACAGATGCTTCTTATCTAAAACCGTATTCATGTTTGAACATTCTGCCAAGGGCCAGCAAGATTCGGGGTACATTTAAATTAGTTGCAATTAAAATTAAGTGGACTGTATTTATTTTGTTTAATTCGATATAATTAATTTTGCAACTAACATTTCACAAAGCCCTCCGTATCATGGCTTAATACATGTACAATTTTATTTCTTTTTAACTTTTAATTTTAAATTCATCAAAATTTTTTTATCCGCTTGTATTTATTTTTTCTATTATTTTTGAATTTCCTTTATATTAAACAATTGGTATTGAAACTGACTTTATGACTTTAACTCCAGCTTTATAAATACCTCCGAAGTGAGGTCCTGCCGGGGGAATATTGAGTTAAGTAACTCCTAATTCTTTTTTTTTTAAAACCAAAAAATTATTATATTAAAAAAAGAATTTTAATTAAGTCGACTTAGCTGTTGCTTTTCCCGCTTCTGCCGCGCCGCCGTTGTTGTTGATGTTGTTGTTTTTGCTGCTGCTGTCGTCGCTGCCGCCGTTGTTGTTGCAGGATGATTTCCTGATGCCGCCTGTTTCTGCATCGTCGCTGCGGCCGTCGTTGTTGTTGCAGACTTATTTGTAGTTGCTGCCGTGAGGTCGTCCCTCCTTCTACTTTTCTCCGTCAAGGGCTGGGTAACTTCCACACAATATCTTAGCCGATTTCTCGACCCCAGAAAATTATTTTATTCTTATTTTCTGGTTGCCATATCTGGCATTTACAAAAAAACCAACCAATGGAGTTGGAAAAAAAATATTAATAAGGACTCTTATTGTCCTTTAATTTTAAAAAACCAACCAATGGAGTTGGAAAAAATTTTTTTGTTTAAAAACAAAAGGGACTCTTTTTTGACCTTTTGAATTATCGTTTTCACGACCACCAAAAACTTTTTTATTATTGTGTTTTTTTTTTTTAATTTTGTCACGATAGGTTTTTTTTTCACTACCGCGACTTTTCGATGTTTTAGGCCTCGAAAAAACGCCCACAATAAATATTTGTTATATTTATTTTTTAATTTTGTCGATTCCTCGACCACTTTTTTTTTTAACAAGAAGGACTCTTTTTTTATCCTTTTGCATATATATGGTATATGTTGGCCATTTCAAATACCATAACATAATTTTATGCACTTTTTACTTTTTCTTTAAGCACATATTCTACTGATATTATTGGCTCCAGCACGCCTTACCATTTTTTTCATGGTATTACAGCAACCTAAATGGTGCTTGTTTTTAAAACATAAAAGACTCTTTTGTGTCTTTTTGTTTTTATTTTATACTCTGTTCCTTACCACGGGTGGGGGGAAACAAGAGTTAATTATTTTGCTACCTTTTAGCTACAAGTGTTACTTGCTTCGCTTGAAGGAGCTGGCCTCACTCTGAGTCCCTTACCATAGAGGGGGAAACTGCAGAGTTGTCGAAGCAAAAATGCTCCGAAGGCTCGATTGACCAAAATGAAAGAGCTCCAAAATAAAATAAGAAGTCTTCATGTGTTGAGTTTTTGTAAGAAACTGATTTTATTCCATTCAAACCCTAGCTTATATAGCTAACATGAGAATGTACATTGTAGATCTTAGTTCTAGACCCACGCATCGGACAGTTCCCGATCGTGGGAAGTATTTTAAGTACGATAAGGGTGCAAACAGTCACCCCGAAAGAACATATCTTAAACAAACCCAGACCGCTTGCAGGAGGTCATATTTCGGGTTACTTGTTACATAGGCTCAAGTGGCGGTTGTATTAATAGATAGATATGCACATACAATGTGCTAGGCCGTGCTCTGCTGCTGGGACTTAATCGCTAACAGATGCTTCTTATCTAAAACCGTGTTCATGTTTGAACAATATATTCAAATGTATTAGCCATGTAAAAACTAATATAAATACAAATTCTGAAGTGGATATATGCATTATTATCTGCGTTGTGAAATTTTGTTTACAAAGTTCATTATTAGCTGAGATGTGAACTTTTTGTTTACAAATTTACAATTGAGTATGCAAATGTATAAGCCGTGTAAAAACTAATATAATATATTCAAATGTATTAGCCATGTAAAAACTAATATAAATACAAATTCTGAAGTGGATATATGCATTATTATCTGCGTTGTGAAATTTTGTTTACAAATTTCATTATTAGCTGAGATATGAACTTTTTGTTTACAAATTTACAATTGAGTATGCAAATGTATAAGCCGTGTAAAAACTAATTTAAGTATTAGCTGCGCTGTGAACTTTTTGTTTACAAATTTACAATTGAGTATGCAAATGTATTAGCCGTGTAAAAACTAATATAATACTAATTCTGAAGTGGATACAGGCATTACTAGCTGAGTTGTGAAATTTTTGTTTACAAATTTACAATTGAGTATGCAAATGTATTAACCTTGTAAAAACTAATATAAATACAAATTCTGAAGTGGATATATGCATTATAAGCTGAGCTGTGAATTTTTTGTCTACAAATTTACAATTGAGTATGCAAATGTATTAGCCGTGAAAAAAATAATATAAATACTAAATCTGAAGTGGATACAGGCATTATTAGCTGAGTTGTGAACTTTTTGTTTACAAATTTACAATTGGTATGCAAATGTATTAGCCTTAAAAAAACTAATATAAATACAAATTCTAAAGTGGATACATGCATTATTAGCTGAGATGTGAACTTTTTGTTTACAAATTTACAATTGAGTATGCAAATGTATTAGCCGTGTAAAAACTAATATAAATACAAATTCTAAAGTGGATACATGCATTATTAGCTGAGATGTGAACTTTTTGTTTACAAATTTACAATTTGTAGTAGCCAAGAGGCAGGTGCTCACTAGATACTGTGGGTTTTCTAGTGTACAATCGGATCGGTATTTGTGCACTTCTTGCTATGCTCGGTTCAAAGCTCGTCGGATATGGCGTGGGCCTTCCTCACCGATTATAAGTCGCACCTTTTCACTACTGTAATAAAAGTTTAAGTGCACATTCTGTAAACTAAATGATTGGTCAACGGTTGAATTAATCGGACGTACGGACGGACCCTAAAGAGTAGGTATAAGAGAGGAACACTCGCGTTGTGGGTGGCTGAGGTGTCATCCGCCCCCACGTCTTTACCCTCCCTGCCGTGGTAAACTCTGATAATTTAAGTGTTACCCCTTAACTAAGTTCATCTTTTCGATCTTAGCTCATTCTGAAGTAATTCGACATCCACTTGCTGTATTAACATAGACCAAAGATATACGTTTTTACTCCATTATTATTTCGTTAAACTTCAGGATAATTCATAATTCTGTCCTTATAATTATTAATCATTTTCTTAATTTATCTAATCCCTAGATATTTATCTCTACGTTAATTGAAATTTATGTAAACAAACGCGTAACTATGCGGCCCGCTTAGGATCCCGTTTAAATTATACATACGATCGATATATATATATACAGAATAAATCAAATATGCGGCCTTTGTGCCGATTTACTTTCGATATGCTGACTTACGCTCAGATCCTCCGCTGCTGGTTCGTTGGGCCCATCGAAGTTGCAGGTGCTGATGGCTGTTAGTTGGAAAGTTCAGAAACGATATTTAAATGGGTCGCTCGCGTTCGCATTCGCATATTACGCTAAATGGCAGAAAAGCAACAACAATATTAGTTACTTTCTATCTAATGTCACGCATTACTCTAAATTTAATCGATCAAAAAAACTTCTCTACATCCTTCGGGTTACTGGAATCATCCAGCGGGAGCGCGCTGCTCACCGCGACGCGCCTCCAACTTCTTCGACAGGTCACATGCCTGCCGCTCAGGCGAGCTCTCTATCCGGCTGCGCCTGCTCCTGCCTAGTCTCCGCTCAGCTGCCTTAGCTGCACCTCGACCGTTCCTACTGGCTTATGCTCGAAAAGGTAGTGCTTAGCCGCTGTCCATACAGCCGACTCGCCTTCGTTGGGGCTGCACGAGGCCGGTTACATTACTCAGAGAACTCAGACACAGGCCGCCTCTGGTCTGACTCTTGGAGATTTCTCGCTCCCGGTTTAGTGCGGTCGCACTCGGATCGCTATAGCTCAGAGGTTCCCAAAAAGTAGGGTTACGCGCACGTGCTGCGTTGGCCGCACGTCGACGTCTCTGCCGCCGTAGGGCCTCCAAAGAGTAAGGTTATGGCCGCCCGGTTGTACCGCGCCGCCTTGTTCGCTGATCGCCAACTTTTGCCGCGTGTGGCTGCCACGCCGGCGATACGCCACGCCTAGCGAAGGACGTAAGAGCCGTCGCCTAGCGCCAAACTAGCCCTGCACAACAAAAGGGTTAACTATACTATAAACTCTGCCGTTCCGTAGTTAATATTTACCCGTTCTCACTCGTGCACAACACTTATTAAGTTTTGTCACTGGTCTCTTGCTGGCACTTTACTATTAATTCGATTGAAACTGTATAATCCACGTGCCGGAATTATTATAGTAAAAATGATCTACGATGCGTGTGCTTTGCTCTGGTTTTCAATTTCAAGTGAGCGAGCGTCACAAAATTTCTCTACACGCAGCGTGCCTTGCATAGCAAACGAGCCAAAAGCTACGGGACTTTTCCCAAATCCTCTCTCGCGCTCTCGATGCTCGCGAGCGAAGGACTGGAGGAAGGAAAAATAAGCAAAAAATCGTACGATTTCGCTGGCGCTGCGAATGCAGGTAGAAGAAAAACGGCATGTTCTGGAAGGCGCTACCCTACACTCTAGTCGCGGCATATGCGTTTCGATGGGTCGGTTTTATTATACTTATTTATATTTTCCTATTTGTTTTCTCTGCCCTTACCCTCTGACCCCTACACCACAGTTAACTCATCGAGAGTCCTACTCGAAGAGGTTTTAACTGAAAAAGGTCAGACAAGAATCGTTCTAGCTCTTTATGTCTTTCAGGTGATACACCCCTAATGATTTCCCGACATCGTTTTCTAATTCATAGTAAATATGGTTAAGCTTCTTAGTAACTGTCGCTTTCATAAAGACTGGAGCCAGCTTACTGTTGAATTGTTTAGCCGCATTGCTTTGCGCAAAACTACGGGCATACACAGTGTCACCGACTTTAAAACCTGCTGAACGCGAGCGCAAATTATAAACTTTTGCATTGTTTTCATGCGTTTCCTTAATTTTCTTCTGTGCTTGACTACGTGCTAGCTGCATGACATCAGGCGTTTTCAACAACGTATCATCCTGTAACGACTTAATGTTTCTTAGCAATTCATAGTCCTTTCCGTTCATGATCATATTTTGACCAAAACACAAATAATAAGGTGAAAATCCAGTGCTACGATGATTGTTCGCTCTTAAAGATGCGCTAATTTCGTCTATATTCCTATCCCAATCGGTATGATCAGTCCTGATATAAGCTCTTATGGCTGCCAGTACGGATCTATTTACTCGCTCGCTCGCGTTGGCTTGGGGAGAGTAAATGGCTGTACACACATGTGCTACGCCGAATCGCGTTAGGAAAGCCTTAAAATATCCAGATTTAAACTGTGATCCGTTGTCCGTTAGTATGGATTCCGGAACTCCGAATGTACAGAAGACGTATTTCACCAAAAAGTCGCAAATTCTATCAGAAGTAAACTTTCGTAATGGGTGCAAGAAGTGAAACTTCGTGAAGTGATCGACGATAATAAGCAGACCTATGTTACCGCTCTTGGATCGCGGATATGGTCCTAAGAGATCCATATAAAGTTTCTGAAACGGTCTTTGGGCAGTTGTTGGATTCCCCATGGGTGGTCTTAATATTTGGTTAGGACTTTTGGTCGACTTGCAAATGCAACAGTTAGCTACGTAATCACGGATTTGGGTCACCATCCCAGGCCAAAATAAATAACGCTTCAATTTCTCAATCATTTTGGACATGCCTACATGAGCTGAATCTGGGGCATCGTGTGCTCGGTACAAGATTGCGTTTCGTAAGGCTGTCGGGACCCAGAGTTTCCAAGCATCCGTTGCTTGTAGTGCATCTCCCTTTGCAATTTCTGTTCGTTTGTATACAAATTTACCCGATATTTTCAGATCAGGCAATCTTGCTTGATTTGTTTGGATTTGGTCGATCAGGCTTAGGTATTCCTCCGAATCGAATTCGCTAGATGACAAATCAATGATTGGGCCTGCGTCTGTGACTTTCTCTAGGTTAGATTCTTCACGACGCGACAATGCATCCGCAACTACGTTTTGCGAGCCGCTTCTGTGCTTTATACTAAATGAGAAACCCTGCAACTGGATTGACCATCTAGCCAACCGTCCTGACAGGTCTTTCTGCTTCATCAGCCACTGTAAGGACGCGAGATCTGTCACTACACAAAATTCCTGCCCCTCTATATAAGCACGAAACTTTTTAATCCCTCTAATCACTGCTAAGCACTCTAGTTCGGTCACAGAATAGTTTCGCTGTGCTTTCGTCAGCTTCTCTGACATGTACGCTATTGGTAACTCAACGCCGTCTTCATTTTCTTGAGCTAATACGCATCCAAGTCCATACAGACTAGCATCGCAAAGCAATATGAACTTATTATGAAAATCTGGGGTTCGTAACACAGGTGAGGAGGTTAGTTTCGACTTCACTAATTTAAATGCCTCTTCAGCTTCCGGATCCCAGCTAAACTTACGGTTCTTCTTAAGCAATTCTGTGAGCGGTAAGGTGATCGTAGCATAATTGTCTACGAATCGCCTATACCAGCCTGCTAGTCCTAGGAACCTGCGAAGTTGTTTGACTGTCGTCGGGATCGGAAATGTGTCGATTGCGCTAACCTTGCCTGGATCGACTTTGATCTGTCCATACCCTATGATAAAGCCTAAGTATTTAATCTCGGTCATACAAAATTTCGACTTCGCTATGTTAATAGTTAAATTAGCTTTCTTCTAGCAACACCATGTGTGACTCGAAATCTTCCGACAGAATTAATAAATCGTCTAGGTATACGAATACCCTAGTGCGCAATTGTGTTGGTATTACGGCGTCCATCAGTCTGCACAGTGTTTGTGCTGCGTTACACAGGCCGAACGGCATTACTTTGTACTGATACAAAGGCCTGTTGGGGATCGTGAACGCTGTACACTGCCTGGACTTCTCCTCGAGTGGAATCTGCCAGAATGCGTGTTTCATATCGAGACCCGTTATGTAACGCGCTGGTGGCAATCTGCTAAGGATTCCGTCTACATGAGGGAGTGGATAGGCGTCTTTTATGGTTAGCTTGTTCACCTCCCTGGAGTCCAAGCATAACCTACCTTTTTCTCCTCTCTTCACCAGCACGCAGTTACTGCTCCACGGGCTTCGAGATTCTTCGATCACGCCTAACGCTACATATTCTCTACTTCGGCAAACATAAGTTTCTCCTTAGCTGGTGAGATGGGCCAATGCCTCTGTTTTACCGGCTTCGCTTGACCAACGTCTATGGAATGTTCAATTAGTTGAGTTCGACCTAATCCTTCTGACTCGTAAGAGGGAAGCTTAGAGATTACAGTCTCTAGCCTCTTCTGTTGCTCGATCGAAAGAACATGAGTTTTCGGGCTATCGTCCGGATCTTCGTCTCGCCCTACGTCAAGTTCAGCTACACTTCCGGTCTCTTCCATTATTTGGGACAATAGACCGAAGTCTCGCCAGAAATCAACTCCCAGATATATATCTTGCTTCAGCCCTGGAATCACGAAAAATTCGACTGGATGTGTACGATTTCGATAATTGATGTCTGCCACGAGTCTGCCTACGACTGGGCACTCGGAGTTATTCGCGGTTTTAATGCGACCTGAACATTTTCGTAAATTTGGGTTCTGAACTAAGTCTCTAGCAGCGTTGCCTCCGATACAGCTTATCGTTGCTCCTGAATCGAGTAACGCCACATAGCGCTTACCCACTAAATCGATTTCCGTGTATAAACGGTTATCGGAATTCATAAAAACTGCTGCTATCAACTTTTTCCGGTTCTTTCGAACCTTGTTCCAAAATGATCGCGCTCTTAGTGTTGAACGTCCGGGTTTGTGAGTGTCAATACTGCTGCAAACGTCTGCGAATATTCTTCGTCTGGCTTCAGCGTACTGTGCTTCACGTATATGATACGGTTGGTTAACTTTTGCTGTGTTTGGGTGTACTTCTTGCAGATTTAAAACTTCACACGGTTCTGTCTGCGTACCACTACTGGATTTTAATGTTTCGGATGCGACGCGTGGATTTTGGCCGACGCATCCCTTTGTCGGTTTTCCGATGGTCTACAGTGCTGACAGTTCGGCTTAAAAGTGTTTTTGGCTCCGCATCCATAACAGAAGATGCTGCGAACTTCGAGACACTCGTCGAACCTATGGCCTATCTTATCGCAGTTCCAACATCTTATCTGATTAGTCTGTAGGGCTGACACATCTTCTAGTCCTACATCCTCAGATTCCTGTTCTAGTTGAGCAATATAAGGTCGTGTTCCAACTTGGTTCTTCCCTTGCTGCGGTCTATTCTGCTTACAAAACTGTTCGTGCGTTCGTATCTCTTCCCTTAAGGTGACTAAGGAATTTATGCGCAAATGCATCAACTCGTACCTCAGCGATGGCTTCGCATGTCGAATCAGCAGTTCAACTAACGACTGCTCTGAAAGTCGAGTACTCAAGCGCGAAACCAACTTTTCTATTTGGAATTGGTATTCTTCGAATGGTTCCCTGTCTGCTTGACGCCTACTATTGATAGATTCCCATATGTCCATGTCTGTATCCACATCTCGAAATTTCTGTCTAAATTCCCTGCAAAACTCTGCCCATGTAAAATTCGTACATGCTTGGTGGAATTTCCAATACCACTCATTCGCTTTGCCGGTAAAGAACAGATGTAGGTGATCACAAAGAAGCTGATGATCTCCGTTCAAGTTTTGTTGGGCTAGTGCTTGCACTCTGTACAGAAAATCCTCTGTCTGCAAGCCATCTTTGGCTCCATCAAATTTGATGTGCCAACTCTGGATAATACCGGGCACCTTCTCGGGCTGCACCGAAGTGTGCGACCTCTCAGAGTTTCTACTAGATTGTCGATTCCCTAATCTCTCGTTCTGCTCCCTGTTCGGTAAGTTCAATCCTGACCCTGGCTGAGTTTGACCTACTGCGAAAGCTTGTCCCTGTGTTACATTGTTCATGCTTTTCCTACTCGGGGATTGGGCATTCTGTTCGAGCTGCAAATTCGATATCTGTGATTGTATGAAAAGAGTCAAATCCTGCATAAGCTTCTGTTGCTGAGACTGCATTGCTGCTTGAACTACTCTACCTATTTCTTCGACACTTTCTGCTCTAGATGAATCGAGAATTGATGGTGTATTAGCGCTTCTATCGCGCTGCTGCGCCACGTTACTACGTTGCTGAGACCTAGTAACCATACCTCTGCGTTGCCCCAAACTTCGACCTCTTCTTGGTTCATTCCTGTTACGGCCTCGGTTTGTGATAAGACTGCTGCTGCCTTCGCCAGCGTCATATTCATTGGGTGCTCTTCCTGACTCGGATCTTTGTTCTGCATCTGCCAATTCGGCTAACAAGTTATTGTTCGATACTGACAACTGCTGCACCGTGCATGGTTGATTGCAAGTCGGACACGAGTTCGTTACTGACAAGTGATCTCTAATACATAGATGATGAAATCGATGATTACAAGGAGAAGCTGCTGTCAGATCGTTCACGCTTAAAGGTCGTGTGCATAGAATGCAAACTGTTCAAACATGAACACGGTTTTAGATAAGAAGCATCTGTTAGCGATAAAGTCCCAGCAGCAGAGCACGGCCTAGCACCATATCTATCTATTAATACAACCGCCACTTGAGCCTATGTAACAAGTAACCCGAAATATGACCTCCTGCGAGCGGTCTGGGTTTGTTTAAGATATGTTCTTTCGGGGTGACTGTTTGCACCCTTATCGTACTTTAAATACTTCCCACGATCGGGAACTGTCCGATGCGTGGGTCTAGGACTAAGATCTAAATGTACATTCTCATGTTAGCTATATAAGCTAGGATTGGAATGAAATAAACCAGTTTCTTACAAAAACTCAACACATGAAGACTTCTCATATTATTTGGGGTTTTCAGCAAACACTCTCGTCATTATTAGAAGCGGCTGCTAAATTCTCTAAGCTATGATGAATAGGCATTTTCTTCTTCTGTATCTGTTATTGGTTGCTTAATATTTTCAAATTATGGTCTTTGTTTTTCCAGCTAGTTTCTGTCGAATACCTTCTTGCTGAGCGTTCTCTCCTAACCAACTCTATACTAATATTGTCTATATTGTTGCGGCTTTGTAGGTTTGTATTCGCTGTATTGGTCATCCATCGAAGTTCCTCCGACCACTTGATATTCCTAAATACGCGTACAGTACCTTTTGCCAGTAGTCTAAACTGTCGCCTTTGGATAGTATTCTGCGCTCAGTTAGCACTGGTCGATAGTACCACGAAGTTTTGATAACATATCGCTATTCCAAGCTACTAATTCCGAATTCGCTTCCCTCTACCTATTGAACGGGAGTTTGATCCACCTAACTAATTTCAGGCTCGAGTTTTTGCGCCTGTGAGTGGGTTCGTCGCGGTCGCCTTGATCCGTAAGATCTCGAATCGAAGACGCAATTCCGGCTAAGAAGTCCTCAACTCGCAACTAGCAAATCTCTAGCATGAAATAGTAACAATTTCTGCTGATTAAATTAATTACAAAAAAAATTCTTTTGGATGGATAGTCGAGCATTTTCATGGGCTAAAACCACTCGAGGGTCCTGCACCTAAAACAATAGGTATTTGCGGCTCCTGCGAGTTGCACTATAGCTTGATATTCTTCTTCCTCTTAATTCTCAAATGCAGATAACGGTCTTTGGCCCCACACGTTGGGCGCAATTTTATTTATGTAGTAGCCAAGAGGCAGGTGCTCACTAGATACTGTGGGTTTTCTAGTGTACAATCGGATCGGTATTTGTGCACTTCTTGCTATGCTCGGTTCAAAGCTCGTCGGATATGGCGTGGGCCTTCCTCACCGATTATAAGTCGCACCTTTTCACTACTGTAATAAAAGTTTAAGTGCACATTCTGTAAACTAAATGATTGGTCAACGGTTGAATTAATCGGACGTACGGACGGACCCTAAAGAGTAGGTATAAGAGAGGAACACTCGCGTTGTGGGTGGCTGAGGTGTCATCCGCCCCCACGTCTTTACCCTCCCTGCCGTGGTAAACTCTGATAATTTAAGTGTTACCCCTTAACTAAGTTCATCTTTTCGATCTTAGCTCATTCTGAAGTAATTCGACATCCACTTGCTGTATTAACATAGACCAAAGATATACGTTTTTACTCCATTATTATTTCGTTAAACTTCAGGATAATTCATAATTCTGTCCTTATAATTATTAATCATTTTCTTAATTTATCTAGTCCCTAGATATTTATCTCTACGTTAATTGAAATTTATGTAAACAAACGCGTAACTATGCGGCCCGCTTAGGATCCCGTTTAAATTATACATACGATCGATATATATATATACAGAATAAATCAAATATGCGGCCTTTGTGCCGATTTACTTTCGATATGCTGACTTACGCTCAGATCCTCCGCTGCTGATTCGTTGGGCCCATCGAAGTTGCAGGTGCTGATGGCTGTTAGTTGGAAAGTTCAGAAACGATATTTAAATGGGTCGCTCGCGTTTGCATTCGCATATTACGCTAAATGGCAGAAAAGCAACAACAATATCAGTTACTTTCTATCTAATGTCACGCATTACTCTAAATTTAATCGATCAAAAAAACTTCTCTACATCCTTCGGGTTACTGGAATCATCCAGCGGGAGCGCGCTGCTCACCGCGACGCGCCTCCAACTTCTTCGACAGGTCGCATGCCTGCCGCTCAGGCGAGCTCTCTATCCGGCTGCGCCTGCTCCTGCCTAGTCTCCGCTCAGCTGCCTTAGCTGCACCTCGACCGTTCCTACTGGCTTATGCTCGAAAAGGTAGTGCTTAGCCGCTGTCCATACAGCCGACTCGCCTTCGTTGGGGCTGCACGAGGCCGGTTACATTACTCCGAGAACTCAGACACAGGCCGCCTCTGGTCTGACTCTTGGAGATTTCTCGCTCCCGGTTTAGTGCGGTCGCACTCGGATCGCTATAGCTCAGAGGTTCCCAAAAAGTAGGGTTACGCGCACGTGCTGCGTTGGCCGCACGTCGACGTCTCTGCCGCCGTAGGGCCTCCAAAGAGTAAGGTTATGGCCGCCGGTTGTACCGCGCCGCCTTGTTCGCTGATCGCCAACTTTTGCCGCGTGTGGCTGCCACGCCGGCGATACGCCACGCTTAGCGAAGGACGTAAGAGCCGTCGCCTAGCGCCAAACTAGCCCTGCACAACAAAAGGGTTAACTATACTATAAACTCTGCCGTTCCGTAGTTAATATTTACCCGTTCTCACTCGTGCACAACACTTATTAAGTTTTGTCACTGGTCTCTTGCTGGCACTTTACTATTAATTCGATTGAAACTGTATAATCCACGTGCCGGAATTATTATAGTAAAAATGATCTACGATGCGTGTGCTTTGCTCTGCTTTTCAATTTCAAGTGAGCGAGCGTCACAAAATTTCTCTACACGCAGCGTGCCTTGCATAGCAAACGAGCCAAAAGCTACGGGACTTTTCCCAAATCCTCTCTCGCGCTCTCGATGCTCGCGAGCGAAGGACTGGAGGAAGGAAAAATAAGCAAAAAATCGTACGATTTCGCTGGCGCTGCGAATGCAGGTAGAAGAAAAACGGCATGTTCTGGAAGGCGCTACCCTACACTCTAGTCGCGGCATATGCGTTTCGATGGGTCGGTTCTATCATTTAAACTTACGATAATACAAATATGATTTGTGATATTAAAGGCTGCCAAAAGGAGGTTTTGGCAGATCAGCCCAGCCTTTACTGCTGGCTTTGCGATGCGGTCGTTCACGCTAAGTGTCTAAGCTTAACGGGCCGTATCGCTGACGCAATTTCGGCCAAAAATGGCTTGCGCTATTGTTGCCATGCCTGTCGTGAGGTGGAGAAGGATATGTTATCCTTCATGCGGCAAACCAAAAGCGGTTTTAGTGAACTTAGGGTCAACTTCCGCAAAACAAATGACCTGTTCACAGCGCTGGACGCTCAATTTAGCGGCATGAAGCTGCTAAGCGAGTCACCAAAGCGCAAAAAATCTGCTGCTGGTCGGCTGCAGTTGGGCGAACCCCAGCCACCAAAGATTTGGCACACTCCCTCGGCACAGCCCCCGACACTGACGCCAACTCCAATGGTGTTAAGATCGGGAACGGCTAAAGATTCGGCATTCGAAGGTGCCGGGGCAGTAATGGCATCAGATCCGCCAGTGTTATTAGTTGAGTCCGCTGCGGGGTCTCAATCTCTGACACCGCAGACTTCAAAAAAAATCTCAGCTATCCCAAAGGGCAAAAATAGGGCTGAACCACTAGTAGAAGTCGGTAATGCTGCGTTACCAAAGACCATCACCGCTATTCCACCACTAAAAACAATATTTGTTTCTCGGCTTGCCCCTGATCTCGCATCGGAAGATGTACTAGCTCATATACTGAGCAAAACACAAGCCAAAAATGTGAAAGTGGAAAAATTCAATTTTTCATACCCCAGAGATATCTCATCTTTTAAAATAAGTGTCTCCCGTGAGCTTTTTGACTCAATTTGTTCGGGTGACTTCTGGCCCGAGCACGCGGTAGTTAAGGAGTTCGAGGTGAAAATAAAGAAAAAACGGCCTTCACGGCCGGCACAAACCACAGTGACTGCGGGCGTCACGGCAGTGCCAAAAAACTAAATACCTCCCTCTTACTTTCCTATCAGAACACTAGAGGCTTACGCAGCAAGCTCTCTAAATTGCATTCTGATAGTCTTTCGTTTGCATCCCAGGTGATTGTGTTTACCGAAACCTGGTTAAAGCCGGAGATTCTCAGCTCCGAAATTTTTCCGGGTAAGTACACAACTTATAGATTGGACCGTCTTTCCCAGCGAGGTGGTGGAGTTTTAATTGCCGTTGACTCCACCCTTAGTTCCGAACTGGTTCAAATTGACGATCTCACAGGTATTGAATTTATCTGTGTAAAACTATCATTCCCAGGTAGTTTTATCTATATAACCTGTTCTTACGTTCCTCCATCTGCTGAAGAGCCTATTTATTGGAAACACCTTTCGGCAATTCAGGTCGTTTCCAACATGCTTTCGGATAGAGACCAACTAATAACTCTAGGAGACTTCAATATACCTGGAGCTCGTTGGTCATCAGATGGTACGTCCAATGTCCTCCAAACTGCGGCACAGCATGACCTGATAGATGGCTTGCTTGACATTTCTTTGTCCCAAGTTAACCATGTCTTAAATTCTTTAAATCGCTTACTAGATCTGTGTTTCGTCTCTGATCCTGTAGGTGTAAACTTAACAAGAGTTGATCCATTGACGCTTCCCGAAGACCCTTACCATCCTACTTTCGAAGTGACCATCGATTTGGGGACTGTCGTAAAGACCAAACCTGATTTGAGTTGCTCAGTGACTAAAGTTCGCTGCTTCCGTAAAGCAAATTTTCAAACGCTAGATATCTTGATCTTCTGAAATTGTTTACCTTATCTTTAGAAACCTCAGAATTTCCCCTTATTTGGAAGGAATCATTTATCATTCCTCTCCACAAAAAAGGTAGCAAATCGGACGCCAGCAACTATAGAGGAATCTCTAAGTTGTCGGCAATTCCAAAACTTTTCGAGAATGTAATTACTCCCCACTTGCAGCATTTATGCAGATCCGTAATTTCACCATGTCAGCATGGTTTTATGAGGCGAAGATCGACCACTACAAATCTTCTGGAATTCACCTCCTTCATTATTAGAGGTTTCCAACGTAACTTACAAACCGACGTGATTTACACAGACTTCAGTAAAGCTTTTGACTCGGTTAATCACTCTCTTCTTGTAAGGAAGCTTGACTTAATCGGGTTTCCTGTCGATCTTCTTAAATGGATTTTGAGCTATTTGAGCAACAGAATTCAAAAGGTTCTGTTTAAAAATGCTCTATCCAAATTCCTCAGAGTCACTTCTGGCGTCCCACAGGGTAGCCACCTCGGCCCGCTGCTATTTACATTGTTTATCAATGACCTCCCGCTGGTTTTAACGAATTCTAGAGTACTTATGTACGCTGATGACGTTAAGCTATGCTTGCAGTATAAGGACAGCTCTTGCCAGTCAGACCTGCAATCGGATCTTAATAACTTTCAAGCATGGTGTCGTGCTAATTTATTACATCTCAATAGTTCTAAATGCAAGCTGATGACATTTTCACGTGTCACTCCCCAGTCTGCCACATATATGCTAAATGATTGCGCTCTTGAAAGAATATCTCTTGTTGATGATTTAGGCGTTCGCCTAGACCCTAAACTTTCGTTCTCTGAACATATTTCGTGCATGGTTAATAAAGCCAAAGGCATGCTCGGTTTTATTAAGAGGTGGTCGAAGGAATTCGATTCCCCTTATATAACGAAGACCCTTTTTACTTCATTAGTTCGCCCTATATTGGAGTATGGTTCATGCGTCTGGAGTCCTCAATTCGGAATCCATATTAACCGTATTGAATCTGTACAAAAGAACTTTTTACTTTTCGCCCTCCGTGGCCTACCTTGGGATGCTGATGAGAGGCTACTGTCCTATACAAGTAGACTCCTATTAATTAACTTACCCTCCCTAGCTAACCGTAGAACAATGCTTGGTGTCGTATTCCTTCATAACCTTATAAATGGTGTGGTTGAGAGCCCCTTTCTTTTAGGGCAGCTTAACTTCCACGTACCCCGACTAACATCTAGAACCCTTATCCCTTTAGTAGTAAATCACTGTAGGCGGGAGTTTGAAGTACATGAACCCTTTACGGTTTTATGTACGGATTACAACCGCCTCTCTGACATTATAACTCGTAGTGACAGCCCTTCCGTACTAAAAACTTTAATACTTGTTGAGTTAGCTCGTAATGTATCACCTTAATCTAATTTTGCATGCGTTTTTATTTATTTATTGTAGTATTTAGTTACATTATATTAATTTTTTAATATTTATTTTGCATGCGTTTTTATTTATTTATCGTAGTTATTAGTTAGTTACATAATATTATACTTTTTTATATTTATTTTGCATGCGTTTTTACTTTTACTTAACTTATATATATATATATAAATAAATTATATTTTTTTCTTAGTAAATTTTATTTGTGTACTCTCGTAACGTTTCCTCGTTCTTTTCTTCCTTCATTAACCGCGTCTATCTAGTTCGCGATTCGTGCCGTACGTCACGCGGCTGCGCCCCTCGGTCGGTTGGGCGGGAGGTGGAAGCGGGACCCCGCGCGAAAAAAAAAAAAAAAAAAAAAAAAAAAAAAATACTTATTTAAATTTTCCTATTTGTTTTCTCTGCCCTTACCCTCTGACCCCTACAAATTGATATGCAAAAGTATTAGCCTTGTAAAAACTAATATAAATACAAATTCTAAAGTGGATACATGCATTATTAGCTGAGCTGTGAACTTTTTGTCTACAAATTTACAATTGAGTATGCAAAAGTATTAGCCTTGTAAAAACTAATATAAATACAAATTCTAAAGTGGATACATGCATTATTAGCTGAGCTGTGAACTTTTTGTCTACAAATTTACAATTGAGTATGCAAATGTATAAGCCTTGTAAAAACTAATATAAGTACAAATTCTGAAGTGGATACAGGCATTATTAGCTGAGTTGTGAACTTTTTGTTTACAAATTTACAATTGAGTATGCAAATGTATTAGCCGTGTAAAAACTAATATAAATACTAAATCTGAAGTGGATACAGGCATTATTAGCTGAGTTGTGAACTTTTTGTTTACAAATTTACAATTGATATGCAAATGTATTAGCCTTGTAAAAATAATATAAATACAAATTCTAAAGTGGATACATGCATTATTAGCTGAGATGTGAACTTTTTGTTTACAAATTTACAATTGAGTATGCAAATGTATTAGCCATGTAAAAACTAATATAAGTACAAATTCTACCATGGATACATGCATTATTAGCTAAGTTGTGAACTTTTTGTTTACAAATTTACAATTGAGTATGCAAATATATTAACCGTGTAAAAACTAATATAAATACAAATTCTAAAGTGGATACATGCATTATTAGATGAGATGTGAACTTTTTGTTTACAAATTTACAATTGAGTATGCAAATGTATTAGCCACGTAAAAACTAATATAAGTACAAATTCTACCATGGATACATGCATTATTAGCTGAGTTGTGAACTTTTTGTTTACAAATTTACAATTGAGTATGCAAATGTATTAGCCTTGTAAAAACTAATATAAATACTAATTCTGAAGTGGATACAGGCATTATTAGCTGAGTTGTGAACTTTTTGTTTATAAATTTACAATTGATTATGAAAATGTATTAGCCTTGTAAAAACTAATATAAATACAAATTCTGAAGTGGATACAGGCATTATTAGCTGAGTTGTGAACATTTTGTTTATAAATTTACAATTGAGTATGCAAATGTATTAGCCATGTAAAAAATAATATAAGTACAATTTATGCCGTGGATACATGCATTATTAGCTGAGTTGTGAACTTTTTGTTTACAAATTTCATTATTAGCTGAGATGTGAACTTTTTGTTTACAATTTTTACAATTGAGTATGCAAATGTATTAGCCGTGTAAAAACTAATATAAATACAAATTCTAAAGTGGATATATGCATTATAATATAAGTACAAATTCTGCCGTGGATTCAGGCATTATTAGCTGAGATGTGAACTTTTTGTTTACAAATTTACAATTGAGTATGCAAATGTATTAGCCGTGTAAAAACTAATATAAACACAAATTCTGAAGTGGATACATGCATTATTAGCTGAGCTGTGAACTTTTTGTCTACAAATTTACAATTGAGTATGCAAATGTATTAGCATTGAAAGAACTAATTTAAATATAAATTCTAAAGTGGATACATGCATTATTAGCTGAGCTGTGAACTTTTTGTTTACAAATTTACAATTGATATGCAAAAGTATTAGCCTTGTAAAAACTAATATAAATACAAATTCTAAAGTGGATACATGCATTATTAGCTGAGCTGTGAACTTTTTGTCTACAAATTTACAATTGAGTATGCAAATGTATTAGCCGTGTAAAAACTAATATAAATACAAATTCTAAAGTGGATACATGCATTATTAGCTGAGATGTGAACTTTTTGTTTGCAAATTTACAATTGAGTATGCAAATGTATAAGCCGTGTAAAAACTAATATAAGTACAAATTCTGAAGTGGATACATGCATTATTAGCTGAGCTGTGAACTTTTTGTCTACAAATTTACAATTGAGTATGCAAATGTATTAGCATTGAAAGAACTAATTTAAATATAAATTCTAAAGTGGATACATGCATTATTAGCTGAGCTGTGAACTTTTTGTTTACAAATTTACAATTGAGTATGCAAATGAATTAGCCGTGTAAAAACTAATATAAATACTAAATCTTAAGTGGATACAGGCATTATTAGCTGAGTTGTGAACTTTTTGTTTACAAATTTACAATTGATATGCAAATGTATTAGCCTTGTAAAAACTAATATAAATACAAATTCTAAAGTGGATACATGCATTATTAGCTGAGCTGTGAACTTTTTGTCTACAAATTTACAATTGAGTATGCAAATGTATTAGCCGTGTAAAAACTAATATAAATACAAATTCTAAAGTGGATACATGCATTATTAGCTGAGATGTGAACTTTTTGTTTGCAAATTTACAATTGAGTATGCAAATGTATTAGCATTGAAAGAACTAATTTAAATATAAATTCTAAAGTGGATACATGCATTATTAGCTGAGCTGTGAACTTTTTGTTTACAAATTTACAATTGAGTATGCAAATGTATTAGCCGTGTAAAAACTAATATAAATACTAAATCTGAAGTGGATACAGGCATTATTAGCTGAGCTGTGAACTTTTTGTTTACAAATTTACAATTGAGTATGCAAATGTATTAGCCGTGTAAAAACTAATATAAACACAAATTCTGAAGTGGATACATGCATTATTAGCTGAGCTGTGAACTTTTTGTTTACAAATTTACAATTGAGTATGCAAATGTATTAGCCGTGTAAAAACTAATATAAACACAAATTCTGAAGTGGATACATGCATTATTAGCTGAGCTGTGAACTTTTTGTTTGCAAATTTACAATTGAGTATGCAAATGTATTAGCCGTGTAAAAACTAATATAAATACAAATTCTAAAGTGGATATATGCATTATAATATAAGTACAAATTCTGCCGTGGATTCAGGCATTATTAGCTGAGATGTGAACTTTTTGTTTACAAATTTACAATTGAGTATGCAAATGTATTAGCCGTGTAAAAACTAATATAAACACAAATTCTGAAGTGGATACATGCATTATTAGCTGAGCTGTGAACTTTTTGTCTACAAATTTACAATTGAGTATGCAAATGTATTAGCCGTGTAAAAACGAATATAAATACAAATTCTAAAGTGGATACATGCATTATTAGCTGAGATGTGAACTTTTTGTTTGCAAATTTACAATTGAGTATGCAAATGTATTAGCATTGAAAGAGCTAATTTAAATATAAATTCTAAAGTGGATACATGCATTATTAGCTGAGCTGTGAACTTTTTGTTTACAAATTTACAATTGAGTATGCAAATGTATTAGCCGTGTAAAAACTAATATAAATACTAAATCTGAAGTGGATACAGGCATTATTAGCTGAGTTGTGAACTTTTTGTTTACAAATTTACAATTGATATGCAAATGTATTAGCCTTGTAAAAACTAATATAAATACAAATTCTAAAGTGGATACATGCATTATTAGCTGAGATGTGAACTTTTTGTTTACAAATTTACAATTGAGTATGCAAATGTATTAGCATTGTAAGAACTAATTTAAATATAAATTCTAAAGTGGATACATGCATTATTAGCTGAGCTGTGAACTTTTTGTTTACAAATTTACATTTGAGTATGCAAATGTATTAGCCATGTAAAAACTAATATAAGTACAAATTCTACCATGGATACATGCATTATTAGCTAAGTTGTGAACTTTTTGTTTACAAATTTACAATTGAGTATGCAAATGTATTAACCGTGTAAAAACTAATATAAATACAAATTCTAAAGTGGATACATGCATTATTAGATGAGATGTGAACTTTTTGTTTACAAATTTACAATTGAGTATGCAAATGTATTAGCATTGTAAGAACTAATTTAAATATAAATTCTAAAGTGGATACATGCATTATTAGCTGAGCTGTGAACTTTTTGTTTACAAATTTACAATTGAGTATGCAAATGAATTAGCCGTGTAAAAACTAATATAAATACTAAATCTGAAGTGGATACAGGCATTATTAGCTGAGTTGTGAACTTTTTGTTTACAAATTTACAATTGATATGCAAATGTATTAGCCTTGTAAAAACTAATATAAATACAAATTCTAAAGTGGATACATGCATTATTAGCTGAGCTGTGAACTTTTTGTCTACAAATTTACAATTGAGTATGCAAATGTATTAGCCGTGTAAAAACTAATATAAATACAAATTCTAAAGTGGATACATGCATTATTAGCTGAGATGTGAACTTTTTGTTTGCAAATTTACAATTGAGTATGCAAATGTATTAGCATTGAAAGAACTAATTTAATTATAAATTCTAAAGTGGATACATGCATTATTAGCTGAGCTGTGAACTTTTTGTTTACAAATTTACAATTGAGTATGCAAATGTATTAGCCGTGTAAAAACTAATATAAATACTAAATCTGAAGTGGATACAGGCATTATTAGCTGAGCTGTGAACTTTTTGTTTACAAATTTACAATTGAGTATGCAAATGTATTAGCCGTGTAAAAACTAATATAAACACAAATTCTGAAGTGGATACATGCATTATTAGCTGAGCTGTGAACTTTTTGTTTGCAAATTTACAATTGAGTATGCAAATGTATTAGCCGTGTAAAAACTAATATAAATACAAATTCTAAAGTGGATATATGCATTATAATATAAGTACAAATTCTGCCGTGGATTCAGGCATTATTAGCTGAGATGTGAACTTTTTGTTTACAAATTTACAATTGAGTATGCAAATGTATTAGCCGTGTAAAAACTAATACAAACACAAATTCTAAAGTGGATACATGCATTATTAGCTGAGATGTGAACTTTTTGTTTGCAAATTTACAATTGAGTATGCAAATGTATTAGCATTGAAAGAACTAATTTAAATATAAATTCTAAAGTGGATACATGCATTATTAGCTGAGCTGTGAACTTTTTGTCTACAAATTTACAATTGAGTATGCAAATGTATTAGCATTGAAAGAACTAATTTAAATATAAATTCTAAAGTGGATACATGCATTATTAGCTGAGCTGTGAACTTTTTGTTTACAAATTTACAATTGATATGCAAAAGTATTAGCCTTGTAAAAACTAATATAAATACAAATTCTAAAGTGGATACATGCATTATTAGCTGAGCTGTGAACTTTTTGTCTACAAATTTACAATTGAGTATGCAAATGTATTAGCCGTGTAAAAACTAATATAAATACAAATTCTAAAGTGGATACATGCATTATTAGCTGAGATGTGAACTTTTTGTTTGCAAATTTACAATTGAGTATGCAAATGTATAAGCCGTGTAAAAACTAATATAAGTACAAATTCTGAAGTGGATACATGCATTATTAGCTGAGCTGTGAACTTTTTGTCTACAAATTTACAATTGAGTATGCAAATGTATTAGCATTGAAAGAACTAATTTAAATATAAATTCTAAAGTGGATACATGCATTATTAGCTGAGCTGTGAACTTTTTGTTTACAAATTTACAATTGAGTATGCAAATGAATTAGCCGTGTAAAAACTAATATAAATACTAAATCTGAAGTGGATACAGGCATTATTAGCTGAGTTGTGAACTTTTTGTTTACAAATTTACAATTGATATGCAAATGTATTAGCCTTGTAAAAACTAATATAAATACAAATTCTAAAGTGGATACATGCATTATTAGCTGAGCTGTGAACTTTTTGTCTACAAATTTACAATTGAGTATGCAAATGTATTAGCCGTGTAAAAACGAATATAAATACAAATTCTAAAGTGGATACATGCATTATTAGCTGAGATGTGAACTTTTTGTTTGCAAATTTACAATTGAGTATGCAAATGTATTAGCATTGAAAGAACTAATTTAAATATAAATTCTAAAGTGGATACATGCATTATTAGCTGAGCTGTGAACTTTTTGTTTACAAATTTACAATTGAGTATGCAAATGTATTAGCCGTGTAAAAACTAATATAAATACTAAATCTGAAGTGGATACAGGCATTATTAGCTGAGTTGTGAACTTTTTGTTTACAAATTTACAATTGATATGCAAATGTATTAGCCTTGTAAAAACTAATATAAATACAAATTCTAAAGTGGATACATGCATTATTAGCTGAGATGTGAACTTTTTGTTTACAAATTTACAATTGAGTATGCAAATGTATTAGCATTGTAAGAACTAATTTAAATATAAATTCTAAAGTGGATACATGCATTATTAGCTGAGCTGTGAACTTTTTGTTTACAAATTTACATTTGAGTATGCAAATGTATTAGCCATGTAAAAACTAATATAAGTACAAATTCTACCATGGATACATGCATTATTAGCTAAGTTGTGAACTTTTTGTTTACAAATTTACAATTGAGTATGCAAATGTATTAACCGTGTAAAAACTAATATAAATACAAATTCTAAAGTGGATACATGCATTATTAGATGAGATGTGAACTTTTTGTTTACAAATTTACAATTGAGTATGCAAATGTATTAGCATTGTAAGAACTAATTTAAATATAAATTCTAAAGTGGATACATGCATTATTAGCTGAGCTGTGAACTTTTTGTTTACAAATTTACAATTGAGTATGCAAATGAATTAGCCGTGTAAAAACTAATATAAATACTAAATCTGAAGTGGATACAGGCATTATTAGCTGAGTTGTGAACTTTTTGTTTACAAATTTACAATTGATATGCAAATGTATTAGCCTTGTAAAAACTAATATAAATACAAATTCTAAAGTGGATACATGCATTATTAGCTGAGCTGTGAACTTTTTGTCTACAAATTTACAATTGAGTATGCAAATGTATTAGCCGTGTAAAAACTAATATAAATACAAATTCTAAAGTGGATACATGCATTATTAGCTGAGATGTGAACTTTTTGTTTGCAAATTTACAATTGAGTATGCAAATGTATTAGCATTGAAAGAACTAATTTAAATATAAATTCTAAAGTGGATACATGCATTATTAGCTGAGCTGTGAACTTTTTGTTTACAAATTTACAATTGAGTATGCAAATGTATTAGCCGTGTAAAAACTAATATAAATACTAAATCTGAAGTGGATACAGGCATTATTAGCTGAGTTGTGAACTTTTTGTTTACAAATTTACAATTGATATGCAAATATATTAACCGTGTAAAAACTAATATAAATACAAATTCTAAAGTGGATACATGCATTATTAGATGAGATGTGAACTTTTTGTTTACAAATTTACAATTGAGTATGCAAATGTATTAACCTTGTAAAAACTAATTTAAATTCTAATTCTGAAGTGGATACAGGCATTATTAGCTGAGTTGTGAACTTTTTGTTTATAAATTTACAATTGATTATGCAAATGTATTAGCCTTGTAAAGACTAATATAAGTACAAATTCTACCATGGATACATGCATTATTAGCTAAGTTGTGAACTTTTTGTTTACAAATTTACAATTGAGTATGCAAATGTATTAACCGTGTAAAAACTAATATAAATACAAATTCTAAAGTGGATACATGCATTATTAGATGAGATGTGAACTTTTTGTTTACAAATTTACAATTGAGTATGCAAATGTATTAGCCTTGTAAAAACTAATATAAATACAAATTCTGAAGTGGATACAGGCATTATTAGCTGAGTTGTGAACTTTTTGTTTATAAATTTACAATTGAGTATGCAAGTGTATTGTTGGGATTTTCCCCCCAACGCAGGTGCATGAGTATCCGGATTAAATAGGTAGACTTTAGCCGTTTGGGATTAATACATATACATAAGTTTATTATATATTGAATGGAGAACAAAAGAATGGCACGCAAGATCGACTGCTCTTGAATCCACGCCGCGCAAGACTGAAATCAAAAGTGTGGCCAGTTGAGGATAATATGCTGGCCAAAACGGTCCTCAGATGGAGTTACCAGATTGGTACTTTGGATGAGGCGCTTAATTCGAACACACCCCCTCAAAGTAGCAATCCTATACTATATATTAGTTATGCCCAAAGAAAGAATACAATTATTATGCTTGCTACTGCATAATCCTTTGGTGAGGACATCAGCGGGCATCTTCTCAGTCGGCATGTACGCCACCGTGATATCACCACTCTTCTCCTTCTCTTGTATGAAGTGGTGTCGGACATCAATGTGTTTAGTCCGAGGATGGAAGCCGAACCCCTTCACCAGTTGTTGTGCGCTCTGGTTGTCGTTGAAAATTCGGACAGAATCACAGGTCGATCCGATCCGGTTAAGGAGAGCCTTCAAATACAGCGCCTCCTTAACGGCTTCCGACATCGCCAAGTACTCTGACTCAGTACTCGACAAAGCCACGGTACGCTGCTTACGCGCCTCCCAGGATATGGAAGCGCCTGCCAGGATGAACGCTTGCCATGAATAAGAGCGACGGTCGGATAGGTTGGACCCCCAATCCGCATCCACGAGGCCGTAAAGGTCATCTCCAGTCTTCTTGAAGAGTAACCCAAGCATCTTCGTACCCTTTAAGTACCGTAGGATACGCTTCGACGCCTTCTAGTGCTCGGCTGAGTAGTTGGAGTTGAACTAACTCAGGAAATTCACTGCAAACGCGATATCTGGTCGCGTAGAAACTGCAAGAAACATAAGAGAACCAATTAAGCTTTGATAAGGATACCGTTTCATTTCCTCCTCGTCTGGGTTCTCTGGTCGCTTCAGTGCTGATTTGGACTCGATCGGGGTGATAGCCGGCTTGCAGTCTTCCATGCCGTATTTTCGAAGGATAGCGTCGATGTACTTCTCTTGGCTCATGAAGACTGTCTGCTGCCTCGCATTCTGTTTGAACTCGATTCCCAAGCACGTTTTGACAGGTCCAAAATCCTTCATCTTGAATGATGCTCCCAAGTGAGCTTTGGTTTCAAGCAGCCAATTAGGATAATTTGATGCCAAAAGCAAATCATCAACATATATGGTGACAAGTAAAAACTTTCCGTCTCCTTGCTTGACAAACAGGCATGGATCTTGCTCAGTTGGGTTAAGTCCGATTTCCTTAAGCTTCTCTGTAAGCTTGCAATACCAACGAAGTCCTAATTGACGAAGTCCGTAGAGTGCCTTTCGTAGTAAACAAACAGGATCTCTCATTTGTTTTAAGGATTTTCTCCAAAAACATGCTGCCTTTCTAAAATCTGTCGATGCTAACTCCTGCTTTGATCCGATTTTCGCGTCTGATTCCAGCTGCTCCATGAACTCGCTGAAACCCTCAGGTATATCCATGAATACCTGCTCCTCTAGCTCACCGTTGAGGTAGGCAGTGACGACGTCCATTTGGTGAATTTCCATCTGAAATTCTGCTGATAGAGCAACCAATAGTCGCACTGATGTAAATCGCGCTACAGGTGAGTAGGACTCAAAGAAATCTTCTCCAGGTTTCTGAGCATACCCCTTGGCAACCAAACGGGCTTTCTTTTTTCCCAAGCTGCTGCCGTCATCTTTCGTTTGGAATACCATCTTGTTTCCAATTACTTTGCGTTTTTCCGGGCGTTCTGTTATCTCCCAAGTTTTGTTGAAGACTTGGGCCATAAACTCGTCTTCCACTGCGCGTTTCCAATGAACTGCTTCTTTGGATTTAAATGCTTCTTCTAATGTTAAAGGATCCCCTGTTACTGCTAAGAATGCCAATTCGCAGTCCTCAAATTCGTCATCAATCGATGTGTCATTTTCTGCGGGATCATTGTTGGGAGTTTCATCTTCCTGTCTTTGCTGATACATCTTACGTGGCCTCCCACGCTGTCCGGTTCTCAGCAATTTTGGGCGTCCTCTGCCCCTTTTCTCCATAACAGGAGTCTCTTCTTCTACTTCACTGCTGCTAGAGGGTTCTACTTGTTCGTCCGGTAAATTATCAGTCATCTGAATAGACAATTCTCCCTCAGGTTCGTTCTCGTAAAATTCTTCATATTTACTCTTGAACCCTGATGTATTCTGCCGCTCTGCCACGCCGTTTTGTTGAGGAGTATGTGGCGCTGACAGACGTCTGCTAATTCCGCTTTGTCGCAGGAATTCGTCGGATTCCTTATTCAGGAATTCGGTTCCATTATCGCTCTGTAATTGTTTAATTTTGTTACCTGTTACATTTTCTGCTAAGGCTTTGAACGATTTAAACGCGTTTAATACGTCCGACTTTTGTTTTAAGAAATATACCGAGCTATATCGCGAATAGTCATCGATAAATGTAACGAAGTACTTGCATCCGCTTTTTGACTGTGTACGCATCGGTCCACACACGTCACTGTGCACAATTTCTAGAGTTTTCTGCGATCTCTTTTCCGTAGCACTTTTATACGTATTTGCCGTTTGCTTTTCGCTGATGCAAATTTCACACTGCGGTAGTTTGTCACTTTCTTTTAGCTTCATTCCGTGAACTTTTCCACACAACGCCATTCTCTTTAAGTCTTTTTCGTTTAGATGGCCCATCCGACGATGCCATGTTTCTATTTCGCTTTTCTCTTCGTTCACTTTGTTTGCTTCATTCTTTTCGGTATTCAAATAATACAAATTTCCGTACTTCTTTGCTCGAAGCCAAACTTCATTATTATTTTTCATAATTATCGCTTCTTCCTTACGAAAACGCACTTCGTAACCTTTTTCCGTTATTTTTGAAACAGAAGGCAAATTCTGACGAAGATCCGACACAAATAGCACTTCTTTAAGGGTGATCTTCTCATTCCCCTTTCCTTTAATGTCTATCTTCACGTCACCAACACCATTAACCTTCGTTGTGTTGCTGTCGGCCAAATGCAATGTTTTTTCAATGCTTTTTATTTCACCGAACAGATTCTTATTGGAACTCATATGTGCCGAGCAACCGCTGTCCAGACACCACATGTCATTACGCCCTTCGGCTACGAATGCGTGTTCATTCACGTTCATCGTCATCTCCTTTTTGTACCGATTTCCGTTGGTTTCGCGTTCCTCGTTTTTCGCACTATAGCTGCTCTCTTTCGGCTTCACTCGACAATTTCGCGCTATATGTCCTACCTTGTTGCACACGAAGCATTTTCTGCTCTCCTTTTGAGGCTTGCCTTCTTTAGCTGTTTTCTTTTTGTTCGCGTACAAAGCACTTTGTTCTTCGCGGTCACTTTTCGATTTTCTTGCCTCCGATTCCTCTAATATTTTAACACGGAGCACGTCTGGACTTGGCAAGTCGTCACGTGTCTCGATCGCACACCTAAATGTCTCGTATGAGTCGGGCAAGCTGTATAGCAAGAGAATCGCGAGCAAATCGTCTCCAATTGTCACTCCGATCTCTTTTAATTTCTTCACCGCATCGAAGAAACCGTTGATGTGAAGGCGGGCGTCGTCCCCCTCACTCATTCGCGACAATGCTACACGCTTTAACAAGCTGCCCTTTCGCACTGGCCCTTTTGATTGAAATGTGGTTTTCAATTTCAACCAATAATCTCTGGATGTGGTGCAATCCTCGATCAAACCTGACTCGGATGTACTTATCGCCAAAAGTATATCTGCTCGAGCTTTCTCGTCTTTAATGGTCCATTCTGCGAGATCACTTTCATTAGTGGGACACTTTTTCGTACCGTTCACGTATGGCCATAAATCATTCTTGACAAGTATAGCACACATTTGCAACTTCCATGTATCGTAGTTCTCCGCGTTTAGCAGTTCGATGCGCATGTATGTACCCGCCATTTTTCACAGCGTCTCTCGTGTCTCTCCTTTCGCACTTATTTAATTTTCTGTCTTCGATACTACGCGTCCTGGGCCCATAACCTGTTGGGATTTTCCCCCCAACGCAGGTGCATGAGTATCCGGATTAAATAAGTAGACTTTAGCCGTTTCGGATTAATACATATACATAAGTTTATTATATATTGAATGGAGAACAAAAGAATGGCACGCAAGAACGACTGCTCTTGAATCCACGCCGCGCAAGACTGAAATCAAAAGTGTGGCCAGTTGAGGATAATATGCTGGCCAAAACGGTCCTCAGATGGAGTTACCAGATTGGTACTTTGGATGAGGCGCTTAATTCGAACATGTATTAACCTTGTAAAAACTAATATAAAAACAAATTCTGAAGTGGATACATGCATTATTAGCTGAGTTGTGCACTTTTTGTTTACAAATTTACAATTGAGTATGCAAATGTATTAGCCTTGTAAAAACTAATATAAATACAATTTCTGAAGTGGATACAGGCATTATTAGCTGAGTTGTGAACTTTTTGTTTACAAATTTACAATTTAGTATGCAAATGTATTAGCCGTGTAAAAACTAATATAAATACTAATTCTGAAGTGGATACAGGCATTATTAGCAGAGCTGTGAACTTTTTGTTTACAAATTTACAATTGAGTATGCAAATGTATTAGCCTTGTAAAAACTAATATAAGTACAAATTCTACCATGGATACATGCATTATTAGCTAAGTTGTGAACTTTTTGTTTACAAATTTACAATTGACTATGCAAATATATTAACCGTGTAAAAACTAATATAAATACAAATTCTAAAGTGGATACATGCATTATTAGATGAGATGTGAACTTTTTGTTTACAAATTTACAATTGAGTATGCAAATGTATTAGCCTTGTAAAAACTAATATAAATACAAATTCTGAAGTGGATACAGGCATTATTAGCTGAGTTGTGAACATTTTGTTTATAAATTTACAATTGAGTATGCAAATGTATTAGCCATGTAAAAAATAATATAAGTACAATTTATGCCGTGGATACATGCATTATTAGCTGAGTTGTGAACTTTTTGTTTACAAATTTCATTATTAGCTGAGATGTGAACTTTTTGTTTACAAATTTACAATTGAGTATGCAAATGTATTAGCCTTGTAAAAACTAATATAAATACAAATTCTAAAGTGGATATATGCATTATTAGCTGAGCTGTGAACTTTTTGTCTACAAATTTACAATTGAGTATGCAAATGTATTAGCCGTGTAAAAACTAATATAAATACAAATTCTAAAGTGGATACATGCATTATTAGATGAGATGTGAACTTTTTGTTTACAAATTTACAATTGAGTATGCAAATGTATTAGCATTGTAAGAACTAATTTAAATATAAATTCTAAAGTGGATACATGCATTATTAGCTGAGCTGTGAACTTTTTGTTTACAAATTTACATTTGAGTATGCAAATGTATTAGCCATGTAAAAACTAATATAAGTACAAATTCTACCATGGATACATGCATTATTAGCTAAGTTGTGAACTTTTTGTTTACAAATTTACAATTGAGTATGCAAATATATTAACCGTGTAAAAACTAATATAAATACAAATTCTAAAGTGGATACATGCATTATTAGATGAGATGTGAACTTTTTGTTTACAAATTTACAATTGAGTATGCAAATGTATTAACCTTGTAAAAACTAATTTAAATTCTTATTCTGAAGTGGATACAGGCATTATTAGCTGAGTTGTGAACTTTTTGTTTATAAATTTACAATTGATTATGAAAATGTATTAGCCTTGTAAAAACTAATATAAATACAAATTCTGAAGTGGATACAGGCATTATTAGCTGAGTTGTGAACATTTTGTTTATAAATTTACAATTGAGTATGCAAATGTATTAGCCATGTAAAAAATAATATAAGTACAATTTATGCCGTGGATACATGCATTATTAGCTGAGTTGTGAACTTTTTGTTTACAAATTTCATTATTAGCTGAGATGTGAACTTTTTGTTTACAATTTTTACAATTGAGTATGCAAATGTATTAGCCGTGTAAAAACTAATATAAATACAAATTCTAAAGTGGATATATGCATTATAATATAAGTACAAATTCTGCCGTGGATTCAGGCATTATTAGCTGAGATGTGAACTTTTTGTTTACAAATTTACAATTGAGTATGCAAATGTATTAGCCGTGTAAAAACTAATATAAACACAAATTCTGAAGTGGATACATGCAGTATAGCTGAGCTGTGAACTTTTTGTCTACAAATTTACAATTGAGTATGCAAATGTATTAGCATTGAAAGAACTAATATAAATATAAATTCTTAAGTGGATACATGCATTATTAGCTGAGCTGTGAACTTTTTGTTTACAAATTTACAATTGATATGCAAAAGTATTAGCCTTGTAAAAACTAATATAAATACAAATTCTAAAGTGGATACATGCATTATTAGCTGAGCTGTGAACTTTTTGTCTACAAATTTACAATTGAGTATGCAAATGTATTAGCCGTGTAAAAACTAATATAAATACAAATTCTAAAGTGGATTATTAGCTGAGATGTGAACTTTTTGTTTGCAAATTTACAATTGAGTATGCAAATGTATAAGCCGTGTAAAAACTAATATAAGTACAAATTCTGAAGTGGATACATGCGTTATTAGCTGAGCTGTGAACTTTTTGTCTACAAATTTACAATTGAGTATGCAAATGTTTTAGCATTGAAAGAACTAATTTAAATATAAATTCTAAAGTGGATACATGCATTATTAGCTGAGCTGTGAACTTTTTGTTTACAAATTTACAATTGAGTATGCAAATGAATTAGCCGTGTAAAAACTAATATAAATACTAAATCTGAAGTGGATACAGGCATTATTAGCTGAGTTGTGAACTTTTTGTTTACAAATTTACAATTGATATGCAAATGTATTAGCCTTGTAAAAACTAATATAAATACAAATTCTAAAGTGGATACATGCATTATTAGCTGAGCTGTGAACTTTTTGTCTACAAATTTACAATTGAGTATGCAAATGTATTAGCCGTGTAAAAACTAATATAAATACAAATTCTAAAGTGGATACATGCATTATTAGCTGAGATGTGAACTTTTTGTTTACAAATTTACAATTGATATGCAAAAGTATTAGCCTTGTAAAAACTAATATAAATACAAATTCTAAAGTGGATACATGCATTATTAGCTGAGCTGTGAACTTTTTGTTTACAAATTTACAATTGAGTATGCAAATGTATTAGCCTTGTAAAAACTAATATAAATACAAATTCTGAAGTGGATTCAGGCATTATTAGCTGAGGTGTGAAATTTTTGTTTACAAATTTATACCTGAGTATGCAAATGTATTAACCTTGTAAAAACTAATATAAATAAAAATTCTGAAGTGGATACATGCATTAATAGCTGAGTTGTGAACTTTTTGTTTACAAATTTACAATTGAGTATGCAAATGTATTAGCCATGTAAAAACTAATATAATTACAAATTCTGAAGTGGATATATGCACTATTATCTGAGTTGTGAACTATTTGTTTACAATTTTACAATTGAGCATGCAATTGTATTAGCCGTGTAAAAACTAATATAAATACAAATTCTGAAGTGGATACATGAATTATTAGCTGAGTTGTGAACTTTTTGTTTACAAATTTACAATTGAGTATGCAAATGTATTAGCCATGTAAAAACTAATATAAATACAAATTCTGAAGTGGATATATGCACTATTATCTGAGTTGTGAACTTTTTGTTTACAATTTTACAATTGAGCATGCAAATGTATTAGCCGTGTAAGAACTAATATAAATACAAATTTTGAAGTGGATACAGGCATTATTAGCTGAGCTGTGAACTTTTTGTTTACAAATTTACAATTGAGTATGCAAATGTATTAGCCTTGTAAAAACTAATATAAATACAAATTCTGAAGTGGATTCAGGCATTATTAGCTGAGGTGTGAAATTTTTGTTTACAAATTTATACCTGAGTATGCAAATGTATTAACCTTGTAAAAACTAATATAAATACAAATTCTGAAGTGGATACATGCATTATTAGCTGAGTTGTGAACTTTTTGTTTACAAATTTATAATTGAGTATGCAAATGTATAAGCCATGTAAAAACTAATATAATTACAAATTCTGAAGTGGATACATGAATTATTAGCTGAGTTGTGAACTTTTTGTCTACAAATTTACAATTGAGTATGCAAATGTATTAGCCGTGTAAAAACTAATATAAATACAAATTCTAAAGTGGATACATGCATTATTAGCTGAGATGTGAACTTTTTGTTTGCAAATTTACAATTGAGTATGCAAATGTATAAGCCGTGTAAAAACTAATATAAGTACAAATTCTGAAGTGGATACAGGCATTATTAGCTGCGCTGTGAACTTTTTGTTTACAAATTTACAATTGAGTATGCAAATGTATTAGCCGTGTAAAAACTAATATAAATACTAAATCTGAAGTGGATACAGGCATTATTAGCTGAGTTGTGAACTTTTTGTTTACAAATTTACAATTGATATGCAAATGTATTAGCCTTGTAAAAACTAATATAAATACAAATTCTAAAGTGGATACATGCATGATTAGCTGAGATGTGAACTTTTTGTTTACAAATTTACAATTGAGTATGCAAATGTATTAGCATTGTAAGAACTAATTTAAATATAAATTCTAAAGTGGATACATGCATTATTAGCTGAGCTGTGAACTTTTTGTTTACAAATTTACATTTGAGTATGCAAATGTATTAGCCATGTAAAACCTAATATAAGTACAAATTCTACCATGGATACATGCATTATTAGCTAAGTTGTGAACTTTTTGTTTACAAATTTACAATTGAGTATGCAAATGTATTACCCGTGTAAAAACTAATATAAATACAAATTCTAAAGTGGATACATGCATTATTAGCTGAGATGTGAACTTTTTGTTTACAAATTTACAATTGAGTATGCAAATGTATTAACCTTGTAAAAACTAATTTAAATACTAATTCTGAAGTGGATACAGGCATTATTAGCTGAGTTGTGAACTTTTTGTTTATAAATTTACAATTGATTATGCAAATGTATTAGCCTTGTAAAGACTAATATAAATACAAATTCTAAAGTGGATACATGCATTATTAGCTGAGATGTGAACTTTTTGTTTACAAATTTACAATTGAGTATGCAAATGTATTAACCTTGTAAAAACTAATTTAAATACTAATTCTGAAGTGGATACAGGCATTGTTAGCTGAGTTGTGAACTTTTTGTTTATAAATTTACAATTGAGTATGCAAATGTATTAGCCATGTAAAAAATAATATAAGTACAATTTATGCCGTGGATACATGCATTATTAGCTGAGTTGTGAACTTTTTGTTTACAAATTTCATTATTAGCTGAGATGTGAACTTTTTGTTTACAAATTTACAATTTAGTATGCAAATGTATTAGCCGTGTAAAAACTAATATAAATACAAATTCTAAAGTGGATATATGCATTATAATATAAGTACAAATTCTGCCGTGGATTCAGGCATTATTAGCTGTGATGTGAACTTTTTGTTTACAAATTTACAATTGAGTATGCAAATGTATTAGCCGTGTAAAAACTAATATAAATACAAATTCTGAAGTGGATACATGCATTATTAGCTGAGCTGTGAACTTTTTGTCTACAAATTTACAATTGAGTATGCAAATGTATTAGCATTGAAAGAACTAATTTAAATATAAATTCTAAAGTGGATACATGCATTATTAGCTGAGCTGTGAACTTTTTGTTTACAAATTTACAATTGAGTATGCAAATGTATTAGCCATGTAAAAACTAATATAAGTACAAATTCTACCATGGATACATGCATTATTAGCTGAGTTGTGAACTTTTTGTTTACAAATTTACAATTGAGTATGCAAATGTATTAGCCTTGTAAAAACTAATATAAATACAAATTCTGAAGTGGATACAGGCATTATTAGCTGAGTTGTGAACTTTTTGTTTACAAATTTACAATTGAGTATGCAAATGTATTAACCTTGTAAAAACTAATATAAATACTAATTCTGAAGTGGATACAGGCATTATTAGCTGAGTTGTGAACTTTTTGTTTATAAATTTACAATTGATTATGAAAATGTATTAGCCTTGTAAAAACTAATATAAATACAAATTCTGAAGTGGATACAGGCATTAATAGCTGAGTTGTGAACTTTTTGTTTACAAATTTACAATTGAGTATGCAAATGTATTAGCCATGTAAAAACTAATATAATTACAAATTCTGAAGTGGATATATGCACTATTATCTGAGTTGTGAACTATTTGTTTACAAATTTATACCTGAGTATGCAAATGTATTAACCTTGTAAAAACTAATATAAATAAAAATTCTGAAGTGGATACATGCATTAATAGCTGAGTTGTGAACTTTTTGTTTACAAATTTACAATTGAGTATGCAAATGTATTAGCCATGTAAAAACTAATATAATTACAAATTCTGAAGTGGATATATGCACTATTATCTGAGTTGTGAACTATTTGTTTACAATTTTACAATTGAGTATGCAAATGTATTAGCCATATAAAAACTAATAAAATTACAAATTCTGAAGTGGATATATGCACTATTATCTGAGTTGTGAACTTTTTGTTTACAAATTTACAATTGAGCATGCAAATGTATTAGCCGTGTAAAAACTAATATAAATACAAATTCTGAAGTGGATACATGAATTATTAGCTGAGTTGTGAACTTTTTGTTTACAAATTTACAATTGAGTATGCAAATGTATTAGCCATGTAAAAACTAATATAATTACAAATTCTGAAGTGGATATATGCACTATTATCTGAGTTGTGAACTATTTGTTTACAATTTTACAATTGAGCATGCAAATGTATTAGCCATGTAAAAACTAATATAATACTAATTCTGAAGTGGATTCAGGCATTATTTGCTGAGTTGTGAAATTTTTGTTTACAAATTTATACCTGAGTATGCAAATGTATTAACCTTGTAAAAACTAATATAATTACAAATTGTGAAGTGGATACATGAATTATTAGCTGAGTAAGCCGTGAATTTACAATTGAGTATGCAAATGTATAAGCCGTGTAAAAACTAATATAAGTACAAATTCTGCCGTGGATACATGCATTCTTAGCTGAGTTGTTAACTTTTTGCTTACAAATTTACAATTGAGTATGCAAATGTATTAGCCTTGTAAAAACTAATATAAATACAAATTCTGAAGTGGATTCAGGCATTATTAGCTGAGTTGTGAACTTTTTGTTTACAAATTTACAATTGAGTATGCAAATGTATTAGCCATGTAAAAACTAATATAATTACAAATTCTGAAGTGGATACATGCATTATTAGCTGAGTTGTGAACTTTTTGTTTACAAATTTACAATTGAGTATGCAAATGTATTAGCCATGTAAAAACTAATATAATTACAAATTCTGAAGTGGATATATGCACTATTATCTGAGTTGTGAACTTTTTGTTTACAATTTTACAATTGAGTAAAATACAGTATTAGCCGTGTGAAAACTAATATAATTACGAATTCTGAAGTGGATATATGCATTATTAGCTGAGATGTGAACTTTTTGTTTACAAATTTACAATTGAGTATGCAAATGTATTAGCCGTGTTAAAACTAATATAAGTACAAATTCTGACGTGGATACATGCATTATTAGCTGAGTTGTGAACTTTTTGTCTACAAATTTACAATTGAGTATGCAAATGTATTAGCCTTGTAAAAACTAATATATATACAAAATACAGGCATTATTAGCTGCGCTGTGAACTTTTTGTTTACAAATTTACAATTGAGTATGCAAATGTATTAACCTTGTAAAAACTAATATAATTACAAATGCTGAAGTGGATATATGCACTATTATCTGAGTTGTGAACTTTTTGTTTACAATTTTACAATTGAGCATGCAAATGTATTAGCCGTGTAAAAACTAATATAAATACAAATTCTGAAGTGGATACATGAATTATTAGCTGAGTTGTGAACTTTTTGTTTACAAATTTACAATTGAGTATGCAAATGTATTAGCCATGTAAAAACTAATATAATTACAAATTCTGAAGTGGATATATGCACTATTATCTGAGTTGTGAACTTTTTGTTTACAATTTTACACTTGAGCATGCAAATGTATTAGCCGTGTAAAAACTAATGTAAATACAAATTTTGAAGTGGATACAGGCATTATTAGCTGAGCTGTGAACTTTTTGTTTACAATTTTACAATTGAGTGTGCAAATGTATTAGCCATGTAAAAACTAATATAATTACAAATTCTTAAGTGGATACATGAATTATTAGCTGAGTTGTGAACTTTTTGTTTACAAATTTACAATTGAGTATGCAAATGTATTAGCCATGTAAAAACTAATATAATTACAAATTCTGAAGTGGATACATGCATTATTAGCTGAGTTGTGAACTTTTTGTTTACAAATTTATAATTGAGTATGCAAATGTATTAGCCATGTAAAAACTAATATAATTACAAATTCTGAAGTGGATATATGCACTATTATCTGAGTTGTGAACTTTTTGTTTACAATTTTACAATTGAGCATGCAAATGTATTAGTCGTGTAAAAACTAATATAAATACAAATTCTGAAGTGAATGCATTATTAGCTGAGTTGTGAACTTTTTGTTTACAAATTTACAATTGAGTATGCAAATGAATTAGCCCTGTAAAAACTAATATAAATACAAATTCTGAAGTGGATACAGGCATTATTAGCTGAGCTGTCAACTTTTTGTTTACAAATTTACAATTGAGTATGCAAATGTATTAGCCTTGTAAAAACGAATATAAATACAAATTGTGACGGTTAGGTCATTCCTCGGGGCTCAAGGATGGCCAGGGTTCGTCTCAGAAATTTATTTGTTGTCTGAGGTGGTTGCTGAAAGAGATGCCGACCCGGTCCCAGAGTAGAACGCCGAGAAATATGCCGTAACTATAATTATCTGTTTATTGCCTCCAACTTTACAAGTGTTAAAAAGATTGGATTTAGTCTGCTGCCGTGGGTAGTCGCTCTGGAACGCCGCACTTCAGGGTCAGGTACATCCTTCCCGCTCGGGTCGACAGTGTCGGTGAAACGCCGATGCGCAGATGCTCCTCAGATCTCCTAGAGTGAGAATAACCGGTGGAGGCCCTCAGGTCTGCCAGTTAGTGGAATAACTTGTTAGCGGAGACCCTGAGATCTTCCAGTTAGCGAGCAGATTTGTGGAGGCCCTAAGGTCTTCCAATCTTTAGAAGTTTGTAGAGGCCCTAAGGTCTTCTAAGATGGAGAAGTTTGTAGAGGCCGTAAGGTCTTCTAAGATGAGAAGTTTGTAGAGGCCCTAAGGTCTTCTAAGATGAGCGGTTGTTAGAGGCCCTAAGGTCTTCTAAGATTGAGAAATTTGTAGAGGCCCTAAGGTCTTCTAAGTTTGTAGAGGCCCTAAGGTCTTCTAAGTTTGTAGAGGCCCTAAGGTCTTCTAAGTTTGTAGAGGCCCTAAGGTCTTCTAAAAGAGAGAAGTTGTTAGAGGCCCTAAGGTCTTCTAAGATTGAGAAGTTGTTAGAGGCTCTTAGGTCTTCTAAGATCGAGAAGTTGTTAGAGGCCCTTAGGTCTTCTAAGATCGAGAAGTTGTTAGAGGCCCTTAGGTCTTCTAAGATCGAGAAGTTGTTAGAGGCCCTTAGGTCTTATAAGATCGAGAAGTTGTTAGAGGCCCTTAGGTCTTCTAAGATCGAGAAGTTGTTAGAGGCCCTTAGGTCTTCTAAGATATATAGAGACTTATAGGGAGGCCCTTAGGTCTTCCAATATTGAGACGTACAGAGAGGCCCTAAGGTCTTCCACAAGTTATAGACGTAAGATATGGTCGGGGTCCGACTATGGGTTACCGCTTACCAATATACCTTACTTAACCGTGCTCCTTGGGTGACTCCTTCCTGTTGGGTTCCCCTTAGCTCCTGGTAGAGGATTTACAATTGATATGCAAAAGTATTAGCCTTGTAAAAACTAATATAAATACAAATTCTAAAGTGGATACATGCATTATTAGCTGAGCTGTGAACTTTTTGTTTACAAATTTACAATTGAGTATGCAAATGTATTAGCCTTGTAAAAACTAATATAAATACAAATTCTGAAGTGGATTCAGGCATTATTAGCTGAGGTGTGAAATTTTTGTTTACAAATTTATACCTGAGTATGCAAATGTATTAACCTTGTAAAAACTAATATAAATAAAAATTCTGAAGTGGATACATGCATTAATAGCTGAGTTGTGAACTTTTTGTTTACAAATTTACAATTGAGTATGCAAATGTATTAGCCATGTAAAAACTAATATAATTACAAATTCTGAAGTGGATATATGCACTATTATCTGAGTTGTGAACTATTTGTTTACAATTTTACAATTGAGCATGCAATTGTATTAGCCGTGTAAAAACTAATATAAATACAAATTCTGAAGTGGATACATGAATTATTAGCTGAGTTGTGAACTTTTTGTTTACAAATTTACAATTGAGTATGCAAATGTATTAGCCATGTAAAAACTAATATAAATACAAATTCTGAAGTGGATACAGGCATTATTAGCTGAGTTGTGAAATTTTTGTTTACAAATTTATACCTGAGTATGCAAATGTATTAACCTTGTAAAAACTAATATAAATAAAAATTCTGAAGTGGATACATGCATTAATAGCTGAGTTGTGAACTTTTTGTTTACAAATTTACAATTGAGTATGCAAATGTATTAGCCATGTAAAAACTAATATAATTACAAATTCTTTTTTTTTTTTTTTTTTTTTTTTTAGGCTTTGCTTTTATTTATTGAATCTTCTCATTTATGAGACTAACAATAAGTGTATCAAATCTTACAATACTACCTAACTAGCAGTCATGAGACTGGTACAGAGTAAATGGCCCTGAATAATTATGGCTGGGTTGGATGGTCGTTACGTAGTAGGCGGCTTCTTCTGGAAACTTTTATCAAGTCCCTTGCTAAAGGATTTGGATGGGTGGAGAGTTTTTCCTTGTAGGACGCTTTTTGTTTTTCTATTTCGTTCTTAACTGCAGGAATGCCGAGATCCCTGTGGATGTTTTCGTTGCGAATATACCATGGTGCCCCAGTGATAGTTCTCAGGATTTTTGATTGGGCGCGCTGTATGATGTCTAGATTGGTACTGCACGCGTTCCCCCAGAGCTGGGAGCCATACGTCCATATTGGCTTTAGTGTGGAGTTGTAGAGCAGGACCTTGTAGTCGAGACACAGGGGCGATCGGGAGTTTATGAGCCAGTGGAGGCTGCTGGCTTTTAGTTTTAGATGAAGTTTCTTGCATTCAATATGTCTTCGCCATGTTAGGCGTCTGTCCAGGTGGACGCCCAGGTACGTTACCACGTTGACTTCGGGGATCAGTGTGCTGTTCAGGTAGAGCGGGGGGCATGTTTGTCTGTTGAGGGTGAACGTTATGTGCTTACACTTTTGTTCATTTATTTTAATACGCCAATCAGATAGCCACTTCTCGACTACCTTGAGGTGGTTGGCGAGCTGGGCTGTTGCACGGACTGGGCATCTGGAACGGCTGAGGATCGCAGTGTCATCAGCGAAAGTGGATAATGTTAGCTGGTCGCTTGTGGGGATATCCGCTGTGTATAGAACAAATAGGGTAGGCCCAAGTGCACTTCCTTGTGGGACTCCAGCTTCAATTGAATAGGTGCCGGATGTTGTTGCGTTGCACCTCACTGCGAAGACTCTGTTGTAGAGATACGACTCAAGTAATTTGTGTGTGTATACCGGCAAGAGTGTTTTTATTTTGTGCATGAGGCCGTTGAGCCAGACGCGGTCGAATGCTTGAGAAACGTCGAGAAATATCGCGCTGCAATATTCTCGATGCTCGAAGGCTGTGCGAATTTCTGATGTTATTCTGTTAACTTGCTCGATAGTTCCATGTTTTTCTCTGAAGCCAAATTGATGAGCTGGGATAATGTTGTGAGCTCCCAGATAAGGGATTATGCGCTTTAGTAGGCATTTTTCAAATAATTTGGACAAGCATGATAGTAGACTTATTGGTCGGTAAGATGACGGAATCGTGTGGTCTTTTCCGGGCTTCGGTATCATTATAATTATAGATTTTTTCCATTTTGTTGGGTAATGGCCGAGACTTATGATCCCATTGAAGATTTTACAGATGACCTCAATAGCACAATTCGGAAGTTCAATTATCATTTTTTGAGTTATTAGGTCAACGCCGGGAGCCTTTTTCGGCTTCAGTTCCCTGATGACCTTCGTTATCTCGTTCGGACGAAATGATGCTGGAGTAGATTCCGTTTCAGTGTGGATTTGCGGTAGATCAAATGGATTTGCAGCAGGGTTCGGCTGGAAAACGCCCTGGAGATGTGAGGCAAAAGTTTCGGCTCTGTCTTTGTCGCTGCGGGCCCAGCAACCAGATGACATTCTTATCGGGGTGATGGTTTCAGCCGGTGAGCTTAAATTTGGGTGAGCTCTCCATAAGGGATGCTTTGTGCTGGTTGGCGAGAGTTTTTCAATATATCTTAATTGTGCTTTTTCGGCATCTTGCTTCAGGGCCCGGCTTAGTTTGCGTGTGGCTTCATTTAGACGTTGCTTTGAGCATGGCGATCTATTGGTTTGCCACGCCCGTCGCAGACGCCTCTTTTCTTGGATAAGCTGTTCAATTTGCTGGTTCGTTTTGAGTTTGATTTTTTGCACATCCGTCTGTTGTGGTGTTGAGATTCTGGCTGCAGTCACAAGTACCTCTTCCAGTGCGGAGGTGGAGGAGTCGATGTCGGTTTCAGTATTGAGCTGGGGGGCTAGCTCAATGTGGGAACTCACATACTTTTTGTATTTCATCCAATTGGTTCTGTGCGACGTCAGCCTATAGGGGCGATCCGTAGTTTCTGGGCTTTGAAGGAGGGTTATCAACAGCGGCGAGTGATCTGAAGAAAGGTCTGGAAGGGCCTTGGCGTTTATTAAATTTCGTGGGATGTTTTTTGTCACCGCGAAGTCAATTAGGTCGGGTATCTTTCTGGGGTCTGCTGGCCAATATGTGGGGCTACCAGGGGAAACGTAGTCCAGCTTATTTCTCACATTGATGAGAGCGTTGTACAGTTGTCTTCCCTTGGGGGTCACGAGGCGGGATCCCCAATGCGTATGCTTGGCGTTGTAATCTCCTGCAGCTATAAATCGATCTCCAAGTGAGTTGTAAAAATCCATGAATTGACCTTCAGAGATTGCAAAGCGAGGTGGGCAGTAGACAGCAGCAATGCAAAGGTTGCCGTTACCTGACTGCACTTTTATGGACGTAGCTTGCAGGTAATTTGTTGCAAACCTTTGGTGGAAGTGGTGTTTGATGCGTTCTCTGATAAGGATGCCGGTCCCGCCGTGGGCTTTACCATCTGGATGATCTGTGCGGTAGAAGGTATAACCTCTTATATGAAAGTTGTATCTGCTTGTGAGGTGCGTTTCAACCAGTAGCATGGCGTCGATGTGGTTTTCGTTTAGAAATTGTGTTAGTTCAAGTTTATGCCGTGAGACGCCATTGGCATTCCACGTGGATATACGTAGATTGGACATTGATTATTTTGACTGTTGTGCTACGAGCAGCTGTATCACCATATTCTGATTCTGGACGAGCGTTTGCATGGTCGTTTTCATAAATGACATGAGTTCCATCATGCTTTGTTGCATGGTCACCATCATGGATTCCATGTTGTTTCGTGGCTGCTCTGGGGCCTGCTGAGCATTTACTGAGTTTGAGGGGAGTGGATTTTGCATACCTGTCCGTAGAGCTTCGGCGTAGGAGATGCCCGTGGGGGCATTTAGCGGACCAAAAGAAGATCTGGCTGCTTTGGCAAAAAATACATCTGGAGTAGTTTTTGAATTAAAATACACATTTTGTGTATTTTGTTGGCGTGTAGCTGTCGCCCTTCGCATGCGACTCTTCAGCTCCTTGTAGACCTCACAGCCTCTGTAGTTAGCTGTATGGTTTCCTCCGCAGTTTCCACATTTTTTCGTGTTGGGGTCTTCTTTGTTCGCAGGGCAGTGTGCGGAGTTGTGGAAGTCTCCACAGACTACGCAGACTGACCGAAGGGTGCAGTATGTCCTTGTATGACCATACTCCTGGCAATTTGTGCATTGCACAGGACCGTTGCGTTTGTGAGGTTCTTCCACGGTGATTCTTCGATGCAGTAGGAACTGCAACTTGTAGATCGGGTGAACTTCATTCTTCTTTAGGGCTTTACTGTCTGGCTCAAGTTCGACTTTGAAAAGAGGTTGCGGCTTTTTGTTTTTGTTGATAATGTTGCTAACATTCTTGGCAAAGAAACCCTTGCCTTTTAGGGCTTCTAGTATCTCGGAGGGGGCGACATCTGGTTCAATTCCTTTCAGCACTACTTGCAGTCCCTTGCTGCTTTTTAGTTGGTAGGTGTAAAAGCTCTTTTTTGCTTCCTGCAGGTAGTTAGACACAGCTCGAAAGTGTTGTTCTGTTTTGGTTTGAACTTTGGTTTCGCAGATGTTCCCTTTAATAATTGGAACAACATGAAAGTTTCCGTCCCCGACCACCGCAACAATTTTGTTGACCAGGGCGTTTGAACTTTTCTCCCTTATATATATAGGTGGGGGCTTTGGCTGTTTTTGAGTCTCCTGCTCCAGCTCTGCTTCATTATTCTCACCAGCTGCTAGCGGAGAAAATTTGTTGGTGTTGTTTGGGTCGTAGCTTTTGGTGACACGGTTGATCTTAGGCTTGTTACCAACCGTGTTATGGGGGCTAAGCTTACGCTTGATTTGGATGTAGCGATCCATGCCAGTCTGTATGGCCGGAACCGCTTGTTGCTTATCGGAGCTCACGGTTTTTGTTACCATTGTATTTTGCGCTGCGGCCGTTGGCACCGATTTCGCAATATTGGTATTTGGTTTAGTTGTTGCTGTTGCTTTTGATGCGTTTGCAGAAATTGCAGCTCTGCTTGTTGTTGGTGCGTCTTCCATAGAAGCCGCTGGTGGTGGGGTTTGGCATTGGGAGCTCCAAGATGTAGGAGCTGGAATAAGTAGGGCGGGAGAGCAAGAGCGCGCTCTCGTGCCGTCGGCGGTCAGTAGAGCCGGGTTGGGCTTGGTAGACGTTTTTTCTGCTTCGATATCGCGAGTTGAGAAATAAGAGAAAACACCGTTTCTTTGGTTTACAGAGGTTCTACGCTCATTCTTTTGATCGCCGCTCATTATTTTGAGCTTGTTACGCGTGGCACCATATAAATGAACTTTGCAGCTCAAAAACACGTCTCACGCACTAGTGTCCGTATGTCATACGCACTGTAGGGCTTGGCCTAGCTGACAGTACGTAGTTTAGAGTTCCGAATTTACTTTTTCACCATGAAAAAACACTTCGAGAATAAACCCCGCGTAGCGGTCGTCCGTAAGCACGTCTGCACTCGATGAAGGTCGAATGCGAATTGTCAATTACAAATTCTGAAGTGGATATATGCACTATTATCTGAGTTGTGAACTATTTGTTTACAATTTTACAATTGAGTATGCAAATGTATTAGCCATATAAAAACTAATAAAATTACAAATTCTGAAGTGGATATATGCACTATTATCTGAGTTGTGAACTTTTTGTTTACAAATTTACAATTGAGCATGCAAATGTATTAGCCGTGTAAAAACTAATATAAATACAAATTCTGAAGTGGATACATGAATTATTAGCTGAGTTGTGAACTTTTTGTTTACAAATTTACAATTGAGTATGCAAATGTATTAGCCATGTAAAAACTAATATAATTACAAATTCTGAAGTGGATATATGCACTATTATCTGAGTTGTGAACTATTTGTTTACAATTTTACAATTGAGCATGCAAATGTATTAGCCATGTAAAAACTAATATAATACTAATTCTGAAGTGGATTCAGGCATTATTTGCTGAGTTGTGAAATTTTTGTTTACAAATTTATACCTGAGTATGCAAATGTATTAACCTTGTAAAAACTAATATAATTACAAATTGTGAAGTGGATACATGAATTATTAGCTGAGTAAGCCGTGAATTTACAATTGAGTATGCAAATGTATAAGCCGTGTAAAAACTAATATAAGTACAAATTCTGCCGTGGATACATGCATTCTTAGCTGAGTTGTTAACTTTTTGCTTACAAATTTACAATTGAGTATGCAAATGTATTAGCCTTGTAAAAACTAATATAAATACAAATTCTGAAGTGGATTCAGGCATTATTAGCTGAGTTGTGAACTTTTTGTTTACAAATTTACAATTGAGTATGCAAATGTATTAGCCATGTAAAAACTAATATAATTACAAATTCTGAAGTGGATACATGCATTATTAGCTGAGTTGTGAACTTTTTGTTTACAAATTTACAATTGAGTATGCAAATGTATTAGCCATGTAAAAACTAATATAATTACAAATTCTGAAGTGGATATATGCACTATTATCTGAGTTGTGAACTTTTTGTTTACAATTTTACAATTGAGTAAAATACAGTATTAGCCGTGTGAAAACTAATATAATTACGAATTCTGAAGTGGATATATGCATTATTAGCTGAGATGTGAACTTTTTGTTTACAAATTTACAATTGAGTATGCAAATGTATTAGCCGTGTTAAAACTAATATAAGTACAAATTCTGACGTGGATACATGCATTATTAGCTGAGTTGTGAACTTTTTGTCTACAAATTTACAATTGAGTATGCAAATGTATTAGCCTTGTAAAAACTAATATATATACAAAATACAGGCATTATTAGCTGCGCTGTGAACTTTTTGTTTACAAATTTACAATTGAGTATGCAAATGTATTAACCTTGTAAAAACTAATATAATTACAAATGCTGAAGTGGATATATGCACTATTATCTGAGTTGTGAACTTTTTGTTTACAATTTTACAATTGAGCATGCAAATGTATTAGCCGTGTAAAAACTAATATAAATACAAATTCTGAAGTGGATACATGAATTATTAGCTGAGTTGTGAACTTTTTGTTTACAAATTTACAATTGAGTATGCAAATGTATTAGCCATGTAAAAACTAATATAATTACAAATTCTGAAGTGGATATATGCACTATTATCTGAGTTGTGAACTTTTTGTTTACAATTTTACAATTGAGCATGCAAATGTATTAGCCGTGTAAAAACTAATGTAAATACAAATTTTGAAGTGGATACAGGCATTATTAGCTGAGCTGTGAACTTTTTGTTTACAAATTTACAATTGAGTATGCAAATGTATTAGCCATGTAAAAACTAATATAATTACAAATTCTGAAGTGGATACATGCATTATTAGCTGAGTTGTGAACTTTTTGTTTACAAATTTACAATTGAGTATGCAAATGTATTAGCCATGTAAAAACTAATATAATTACAAATTCTGAAGTGGATACATGCATTATTAGCTGAGTTGTGAACTTTTTGTTTACAAATTTATAATTGAGAATGCAAATGTATTAGCCATGTAAAAACTAATATAATTACAAATTCTGAAGTGGATATATGCACTATTATCTGAGTTGTGAACTTTTTGTTTACAATTTTACAATTGAGCATGCAAATGTATTAGCCGTGTAAAAACTAATATAAATACAAATTCTGAAGTGAATGCATTATTAGCTGAGTTGTGAACTTTTTGTTTACAAATTTACAATTGAGTATGCAAATGAATTAGCCCTGTAAAAACTAATATAAATACAAATTCTGAAGTGGATACAGGCATTATTAGCTGAGCTGTCAACTTTTTGTTTACAAATTTACAATTGAGTATGCAAATGTATTAGCCTTGTAAAAACGAATATAAATACAAATTGTGACGGTTAGGTCATTCCTCGGGGCTCAAGGATGGCCAGGGTTCGTCTCAGAAATTTATTTGTTGTCTGAGGTGGTTGCTGAAAGAGATGCCGACCCGGTCCCAGAGTAGAACGCCGTGAAATATGCCGTAACTATAATTATCTGTTTATTGCCTCCAACATTACAAGTGTTAAAAAGATTGGATTTAGTCTGCTGCCGTGGGTAGTCGCTCTGGAACGCCGCACTTCAGGGTCAGGTACATCCTTCCCGCTCGGGTCGACAGTGTCGGTGAAACGCCGATGCGCAGATGCTCCTCAGATCTCCTAGAGTGAGAATAACCGGTGGAGGCCCTCAGGTCTGCCAGTTAGTGGAATAACTTGTTAGCGGAGACCCTGAGATCTTCCAGTTAGCGAGCAGATTTGTGGAGGCCCTAAGGTCTTCCAATCTTTAGAAGTTTGTAGAGGCCCTAAGGTCTTCTAAGATGGAGAAGTTTGTAGAGGCCCTAAGGTCTTCTAAGATGAGAAGTTTGTAGAGGCCCTAAGGTCTTCTAAGATGAGCGGTTGTTAGAGGCCCTAAGGTCTTCTAAGATTGAGAAATTTGTAGAGGCCCTAAGGTCTTCTAAGTTTGTAGAGGCCCTAAGGTCTTCTAAGTTTGTAGAGGCCCTAAGGTCTTCTAAGTTTGTAGAGGCCCTAAGGTCTTCTAAAAGAGAGAAGTTGTTAGAGGCCCTAAGGTCTTCTAAGATTGAGAAGTTGTTAGAGGCTCTTAGGTCTTCTAAGATCGAGAAGTTGTTAGAGGCCCTTAGGTCTTCTAAGATCGAGAAGTTGTTAGAGGCCCTTAGGTCTTCTAAGATCGAGAAGTTGTTAGAGGCCCTTAGGTCTTCTAAGATCGAGAAGTTGTTAGAGGCCCTTAGGTCTTCTAAGATCGAGAAGTTGTTAGAGGCCCTTAGGTCTTCTAAGATATATAGAGACTTATAGGGAGGCCCTTAGGTCTTCCAATATTGAGACGTACAGAGAGGCCCTAAGGTCTTCCACAAGTTATAGACGTAAGATATGGTCGGGGTCCGACTATGGGTTACCGCTTACCAATATACCTTACTTAACCGTGCTCCTTGGGTGACTCCTTCCTGTTGGGTTCCCCTTAGCTCCTGGTAGAGGACTTGGCCGATCGCTGGCCGAAAACTGAATGCCTTCCAAGGGCTGAGGCTCGCCTTATATAGGGCTCTGGCAGGGTCGAGTGTGACCGCCGCACCCGAAGATATTTTGCCATAATAGTGTGGCCAGGCCCTTCCTGGGCCAGTGTGACCATTTGGGCGCGATCATGGCGAGCGCGCGCATTTAATTCAAATCTATTCTATTCATCGTTTTCTCTTGTATAATCCATTATCATCCTTATTTTATATCTTACGTATATATTTGTGCGCGTCTGCGCGTCACAAAATTCTGAAGTGGATACATGCATTATTAGCTGAGTTGTGAACTTTTTGTTTACAAATTTACAATTGAGTATGCAAATGTATAAGCCGTGTAAAAACTAATATAAATACAAATTCTGAAGTGGATACATGAATTATTAGCTGAGTTGTAAACTTTTTGTTTACAAATTTACAATTGAGTATGCAAATGTATTAGCCTTGTAAAAACTAATATAAATACAAATTCTGAAGTGGATACAGGCATTATTAGCTGAGTTGTGAACTTTTTGTTTACAAATTTACAATTTAGTATGCAAATGTATTGGCCGTGTAAAAACTAATATTAATAATAATTCTGAAGTGGATACAGGCATTATTAGCTGAGTTGTGAACTTTTTGTTTACAAATTTACAATTGAGTATGCAAATGTATAAGCCGTGTAAAAACTAATATAAATACAAATTCTGAAGTGGATACATGAATTATTAGCTGAGTTGTAAACTTTTTGTTTACAAATTTACAATTGAGTATGCAAATGTATTAGCCTTGTAAAATCTAATATAAATACAAATTCTGAAGTGGATACAGGCATTATTAGCTGAGTTGTGAACTTTTTGTTTACAAATTTACAATTTAGTATGCAAATGTATTGGCCGTGTAAATACTAATATTAATAATAATTCTGAAGTGGATACAGGCATTATTAGCTGAGTTGTGAACTTTTTGTTTACAAATTTACAATTGAGTATGCAAATGTATTAGCCGTGTAAAAACTAATATAATACTAATTCTGAAGTGGATTCAGGCATTATTAGCTGAGTTGTGAAATTTTTGTTTACAAATTTATACCTGAGTATGCAAATGTATTAACCTTGTAAAAACTAATATAATTACAAATTCTGAAGTGGATATATGCACTATTATCTGAGTTGTGAACTATTTTTTTACAATTTTACAATTGAGTATGCAAATGTATTAGCCATATAAAAACTAATAAAATTACAAATTCTGAAGTGGATATATGCACTATTATCTGAGTTGTGAACTTTTTGTTTACAAATTTACAATTGAGTATGCAAATGTATAAGCCGTGTAAAAACTAATATAAATACAAATTCTGAAGTGGATACATGAATTATTAGCTGAGTTGTAAACTTTTTGTTTACAAATTTACAATTGAGTATGCAAATGTATTAGCCATGTAAAAACTAATATAATTACAAATTCTGAAGTGGATATATGCACTATTATCTGAGTTGTGAACTTTTTGTTTACAAATTTACAATTGAGTATGCAAATGTATAAGCCGTGTAAAAACTAATATAAATACAAATTCTGAAGTGGATACATGAATTATTAGCTGAGTTGTAAACTTTTTGTTTACAAATTTACAATTGAGTATGCAAATGTATTAGCCTTGTAAAAACTAATATAAATACAAATTCTGAAGTGGATACAGGCATTATTAGCTGAGTTGTGAACTTTTTGTTTACAAATTTCCAATTGAGTATGCAAATGTATTAGCCTTGTAAAAACTAATATAAATACAAATTCTGAAGTGGATACAGGCATTATTAGCTGAGTTGTGAACTTTTTGTTTACAAATTTACAATTGAGTATGCAAATGTATTAGCCGTGTAAAAACTAATATAAGTACAAATTCTGCCGTGGATACATGCATTCTTAGCTGAGTTGTGTGGTAGGCTAGATACACATAAGGCCCACTGTACATTGTATTAGCATAGAGTCAGGATAAAACCCATTGTATTAAAGAGGCATACAAGATAAAAGCCCCGTTAGAATTAAGTATAACACTGTCATCTCTGTCTATCTCATACATTAGCATTAAGGGATAAATACGTATGTATACCTATCTCGCTTACGCATCGGAAGGTATAAGTAGAGGAAAAGAAGCGACGCCGATTCATTCGGTGGCGTGCATTAATTGAGGGAAGTCGAAAGTGTGTTAATATAATAAAGATCGCATTATACCGGATTCATTTTGGCGTTTACAACATCAGAAGTGGTCATAACTCACTATGCCTGACATGGAATTAAAGCAGTTCTCGGTGCTCCAACTTAAAAACTGGTTGGGAGCCCTCGGACGCCCGACTTCCGGCACTAAAGCGGAATTAATAGCGCGTCTGCAATCTATTTCTCCGGAGACACGTGGCGACCCGCCAGCCAAGACATCGAGCAGCCAGGACGATCAGCCACCAATCAACCAACCGGCAGCAGAACCAGTGAACGGGACAGATGGAGCTGCATCTTTGCTGATACTGCAGGAGCAGGAGGGTGGAGACTTGCAAGAGGTCTCAGGCGACGCGCAGCTAATGGCGTCACAAGCCTCGGAGAATTGCGAGTTTGAACAACTATCGCTCGTGGATGCCGAAAAAGCCACCCTACAGAAGATTCGTGAGGAAATAGACGCGAGCATGGCCGTATTGCAGAGGATTCACATAGAGATCGACGGCGCAAACAAGAACAAATCCGTTCATGTTCACCAAATCCATGACGTCATCGAAAATGCCATGGAAAATTCTAGAAGTGCTAACATTGGCGCCAACAGCGACGCTGTTAAGTTTAACAGCACCAAAGTGACCATCACCACCGATAACATTGGTCCGGACAATACCAGTGTTGGAAAACAGATCGATGGAAGTGTTGATCAACGCATGAACACAAATGTAAACAAACTACTGGAATCTCCGGCAGCATCGCTTGCTTTAGCAAAAGAAGTTACAATGGAATACAACGGCAGCGTGTGTGCGCGCAATTGGGTCACACAGCTTCAGAACATTGGCAAGGTGTATAATTTAGACGATGGCTGCATGCATATGCTTCTGATTGCCAAACTGAAGGGAAACGCACAACGCTGGCTGCACGCAAACGCCACGCGCATTCTGGAGCCGGCCGATCAACTTTGCGAACAACTTATTATGACGTTTGGCGTTAAAATGTCCAAAGGAGAGCTGAGAAGCGCATTCCAAAGACGTCAATGGCTTCCAGAAGAGAAGTTCGCCGCTTATTTCGAGGACAAGGTCATGCTAGCTAACGACATCAACATCGATTTGGAGGAGCTTCTGGAGAACATCATAGAAGGGATTCCAGCACCAGCGCTGCGCAACCAGGCGCGCATACAGTGCTTTTCCGAGCCGATGCAGATTCTGAGAGCCTTCGCGGAAGTCCGTTTACCAGAGCGCAAAACTGGAGGCACTTCGACAAAGCAGCTATCTGGAAGAGTTGCATCCAATAAGGACTTGCGGTGCGCCAACTGCAACTCCAAAGGGCACTTCGCCAAGGAGTGCCTCAAACCGAAGAGGGAGCCCGGTTCCTGCTACGCCTGTGGCACGATGGGACATTTCGTCGGACAGTGTCCGGAACGCAAGAGTGCGAACAAAAACAACTATGTAAGACAGATTAAGATTTTTTTTCACAATAGTTTTAAAACCCCATTAATTGCAGAATGCCTCATAGACACAGGGAGCCCAATTTCATTTTCGAAAGTAAGCAGTATACCCAAAGAAGTTAAATTAGAGACCGTTTCGGAGAACTATTTCGGGCTGAATAAAAGCCAACTGAAGATATTTGGAAAAATTTTGTGTTACATATTAAAAGAAAGAATAAAATGTTATTTTTATATGTACGTGGTCCCAAACGAGTCTATGAGTCATAATGTAGTTCTTGGAAGAAATTTTATGGAAGCTTGCCAGCTAAAATTGGATCTAGACACTTTGGAAATGGTTACAGTTAACCCCTTAGATAGTAAACAGAATAGACAAGCAATTAGGGATACATTTAGTCATATGGTTAGTGAAACGGTTAGTGAAACAGTTAGTGAGACAGTTAGTGAAACAGTTAGTGAGACAGTTAGTGAAACAGTTAGTGAGACAGTTAGTGAAACAGTTAGTGAGACAGTTAGTGAAACAGTTAGTGAAACAGTTAGTGAAACAGTTAGTGAGACAGTTAGTAAAACAGTTAGTGAAACAGTTAGTGAAACGGGGAGTGAAACGATTAGCAAAATAGTTAGTCATGAAATTAGTGAAATAGTTAATCCTACAGTTATTAATACGGTTATCGATACAGTTATGCCTTTGAATACAGTTATGCCTAGTTATGAAGAAGCTGTTAAAGAAATCTTTAGTATTGATTATATGAGAGATGAGCAAATGAGTTATATATGCGGCACAAATAACGACCGCGGTTTAAACTGCCGATTAGAAGAGATTATTAAATGCAATTACTTAAACGTAGAAAAGCCTGCAGAACCTTTCGTCAAATGTGAAATAAAACTGAATTTGGAAACTTCAAAACCATTTAGCTGCGCCCCAAGGCGACTAGCTTATTCGGAAAAAGAGAAATTACAAAAATTATTAGATGAATATTTAAAAGACGGAATTATTCAACCCAGCGAATCCGAATATGCTTCACCCATAGTTTTAGTCAAAAAGAAAACAGGAGACATAAGATTATGCATAGACTTTAGAAAACTGAACAAGGTTTTAATTAAAGACAATTATCCTATACCGCTTATCGATGACCTCTTAGACAAATTAGTCAACAAGAAAGTTTTTTCGAAACTTGATTTAAAAAATGGTTATTTTCATGTGTTTGTAAATAAGGAATCGGTCAAATACACCTCATTTGTTACGCCTTTAGGACAATTCGAATTTCTTAGAATGCCAATGGGCCTGAAAACTGCATCGGCAGTGTTTCAAAGATTTGTTAACAAAATTTTCGAGGATCTTATTAGAGAGAACAAAGTAATTGTATACATGGACGACATTATGATCGCCAGCAAGGACACTGAGGAACATTTTCAAATCTTAAAGGAAGTGTTTCTCAGGTTAGCTCAAAACAAGTTAGAATTAAGAATGGATAAATGCGAATTTCTTCAAACTAATATTAAATATTTAGGATTCATTATAAATGGCGAAGGCATTAGGGCTGACGACAAAGGGATAGAAGCCATACAACATTTTCCAATTCCAGACAAGACACAATCCGTTCAAAGTTTCCTAGGTTTATGTTCATACTTCCGTAGATTTATAAAGGATTTTTCAACAGTGGCGAAACCATTATACGATCTTTTGAGAAAAGATGAGAAATTTAAGTTTGGAGAGAAAGAAATGAACTGTTTCTCAACTCTTAAGGAAAAGCTAGTGCAGGCACCAGTGTTAGCCATTTACAATTACAAAGACGAAGTAGAGCTGCACTGTGATGCAAGTGCTCTTGGTTTTGGTGCTGTGCTATGTCAAAAGAAAGAAGACGGAAAATTACACCCCATATTTTATTTTTCGAAGCGCACAACTGTCGCTGAGGCAAAATATCACAGTTTCGAACTGGAGACAATGGCTATTATACACGCACTGCGAAGATTTAGAATATATTTATATGGAAAACGTTTTAAAATTATTACTGACTGCAATTCCCTTACTTTAACCCTGAATAAGATTGAGCTTAATCCGCGAATAGCCAGATGGGCGCTAGAGCTCCAAAACTACGACTATGAGCTCATACATAGAGAAGGAAAAAAGATGCAGCATGTTGATGCTCCTAGTAGATGCACAAATATTCTGATTGTAGCATCGAATACATTTGAAGATAATTTAGTAATCTGCCAGGCCAAAGATCCAAAAGTTCAAGAAATTAAAAAACGGTTAGAAAAAGACGAACATAAGTTATTTGAAATGAGAAACGGAATTATTTATAGAAAATGCAACGATGGCAGACTATTATTTTATGTTCCTATGGACATGGAAGAGCATGTTCTATATAAATATCACAATGAGATCGGACATGTAGGTAGAGACAAAATGTTGGATAGTATTTTAAAATCTTATTGGTTTCCCAGTGCCAAAGAAAAATGCCTAAGCCATATAGAAAACTGCTTGAAATGTGTGGCGTTCTCACCTAAAACAGGCAAAGAAGGATTTCTGCATTGCATTCCAAAAGGTAGCAAACCATTCGAACTAATACACATCGATCATTATGGTCCAGTCGACTCAGGTAGATCAAAAAAACATATTTTCGTCGTGATCGACGGTTATACAAAGTTTGTACGACTATATGCCACAAAGACTACTAATACAAGGGAAGTCATCACCGCCTTGACGGACTATTTTAGAGCATATAGCAAGCCTAAATGCATCATCTCAGATAGGGGAAGTTGTTTTACATCCAAAGAGTTCGATGAGTTTGTTTCAGAGTTTGATATAAAGCATATGAAGATTGCGACTGGATCACCTCAGGCTAACGGGCAGGTTGAAAGAGTCAATAGAAGTTTAGGCCCAATGATAGCGAAGCTAATAGAACCAGAGAAAGGTATATATTGGGACACAGTAATAGATAAAGTTGAACACGTGTTAAATAATACGCAACACCGTAGTATCAAGCAAACCCCAAGCAAAGTGCTGTTTGGCTTAGAACAGAGAGGAAAAGTGGTGGATGAGTTAAAAGAAAAACTAGAAGAAATAGATAATACTCCAGAAGAAAGGGACTTGAAGAAAATTAGAACCGAAGCAGAAAAGAATCAAGGAAAAGCTCAAGCATATAACAAAAAGCATTATGATAAGACAGCAAGAAAGCCATCTGAATACAAGAAAGGAGATTATGTAATGGTGAAAAATTTCGACTGCACAGCAGGTGTCTCTAGAAAGTTAATTCCAAAAAATAAGGGTCCATATGTAATTTCAAAAGTATTAAGAAACGACAGGTTTTTGTTAAAGGACGTAGAAGGTTTTCAGGTATCTCGTAACCCTTACCAAGGTGTCTGGAGCATTCAAAATATTAGGCATTGGATAGGCAAAAAGAAAAAGCACGATTAAGCAATAATAATTATGATAAACCGCAATAATACGTAAATATGTATAAATATAAGAAAAATTTTAATTCATTGTAAATATATGTACAAATAAGTAATATAAACCATGATCAGGGGATCAGCTAGTCAGGACGGCCGAGTTGTGGTAGGCTAGATACACATAAGGCCCACTGTACATTGTATTAGCATAGAGTCAGGATAAAACCCATTGTATTAAAGAGGCATACAAGATAAAAGCCCCGTTAGAATTAAGTATAACACTGTCATCTCTGTCTATCTCATACATTAGCATTAAGGGATAAATACGTATGTATACCTATCTCGCTTACGCATCGGAAGGTATAAGTAGAGGAAAAGAAGCGACGCCGATTCATTCGGTGGCGTGCATTAATTGATGGAAGTCGAAAGTGTGTTAATATAATAAAGATCGCATTATACCGGATTCATTTTGGCGTTTACAGTTGTTAACTTTTTGCTTACAAATTTACAATTGAGTATGCAAATGTATTAGCCTTGTAAAAACTAATATAAATACAAATTCTGAAGTGGATTCAGGCATTATTAGCTGAGTTGTGAACTTTTTGTTTACAAATTTACAATTGAGTATGCAAATGTATTAGCCATGTAAAAACTAATATAATTACAAATTCTGAAGTGGATACATGCATTATTAGCTGAGTTGTGAACTTTTTGTTTACAAATTTACAATTGAGTATGCAAATGTATTAGCCATGTAAAACCTAATATAATTACAAATTCTGAAGTGGATATATGCACTATTATCTGAGTTGTGAACTTTTTGTTTACAAATTTACAATTTAGTATGCAAATGTATTGGCCGTGTAAAAACTAATATTAATAATAATTCTGAAGTGGATACAGGCATTATTAGCTGAGTTGTGAACTTTTTGTTTACAAATTTACAATTGAGTATGCAAATGTATTAGCCGTGTAAAAACTAATATAAATACAAATTCTGAAGTGGATACATGAATTATTAGCTGAGTTGTAAACTTTTTGTTTACAAATTTACAATTGAGTATGCAAATGTATTAGCCTTGTAAAAACTAATATAAATACAAATTCTGAAGTGGATACAGGCATTATTAGCTGAGTTGTGAACTTTTTGTTTACAAATTTACAATTTAGTATGCAAATGTATTGGCCGTGTAAAAACTAATATTAATAATAATTCTGAAGTGGATACAGGCATTATTAGCTGAGTTGTGAACTTTTTGTTTACAAATTTACAATTGAGTATGCAAATGTATTAGCCGTGTAAAAACTAATATAATACTAATTCTGAAGTGGATTCAGGCATTATTAGCTGAGTTGTGAAATTTTTGTTTACAAATTTATACCTGAGTATGCAAATGTATTAACCTTGTAAAAACTAATATAATTACAAATTCTGAAGTGGATATATGCACTATTATCTGAGTTGTGAACTATTTGTTTACAATTTTACAATTGAGTATGCAAATGTATTAGCCATATAAAAACTAATAAAATTACAAATTCTGAAGTGGATATATGCACTATTATCTGAGTTGTGAACTTTTTGTTTACAAATTTACAATTGAGCATGCAAATGTATTAGCCGTGTAAAAACTAATATAAATACAAATTCTGAAGTGGATACATGAATTATTATCTGAGTTGTAAACTTTTTGTTTACAAATTTACAATTGAGTATGCAAATGTATTAGCCTTGTAAAAACTAATATAAATACAAATTCTGAAGTGGATACAGGCATTATTAGCTGAGTTGTGAACTTTTTGTTTACAAATTTACAATTGAGTATGCAAATGTATTAGCCATGTAAAAACTAATATAATTACAAATTCTGAAGTGGATATATGCACTATTATCTGAGTTGTGAACTTTTTGTTTACAAATTTACAATTGAGTATGCAAATGTATAAGCCGTGTAAAAACTAATATAAATACAAATTCTGAAGTGGATACATGAATAATTAGCTGAGTTGTAAACTTTTTGTTTACAAATTTACAATTGAGTATGCAAATGTATTAGCCTTGTAAAAACTAATATAAATACAAATTCTGAAGTGGATACAGGCATTATTAGCTGAGTTGTGAACTCTTTGTTTACAAATTTACAATTTAGTATGCAAATGTATTGGCCGTGTAAAAACTAATATTATTAATAATTCTGAAGTGGATACAGGCATTATTAGCTGAGTTGTGAACTTTTTGTTTACAAATTTACAATTGAGTATGCAAATGTATTAGCCGTGTAAAAACTAATATAATACTAATTCTGAAGTGGATTCAGGCATTATTAGCTGAGTTGTGAAATTTTTGTTTACAAATTTATACCTGAGTATGCAAATGTATTAACCTTGTAAAAACTAATATAATTACAAATTCTGAAGTGGATATATGCACTATTATCTGAGTTGTGAACTATTTGTTTACAATTTTACAATTGAGTATGCAAATGTATTAGCCATATAAAAACTAATAAAATTACAAATTCTGAAGTGGATATATGCACTATTATCTGAGTTGTGAACTATTTGTTTACAAATTTACAATTGAGTATGCAAATGTATTAGCCGTGTAAAAACTAATATAAGTACAAATTCTGAAGTTGTTACATGAATTATTAGCTGAGTTGTGAACTTTTTGTTTACAAAGTTACAATTGAGTATGCAAATGTATTAGCCATGTAAAAACTAATATAAGTACAAATTCTGCCGTGGATACATGCATTATAAGCTGAGCTGTGAATTTTTTGTCTACAAATTTACAATATAAATACTAAATCTGAAGTGGATACAGGCATTATTAGCTGAGTTGTGAACTTTTTGTTTACAAATTTACAATTGAGTATGCAAATGTATTAGCCATGCAAAAACTAATATAATTACAAATTCTGAAGTGGATATATGCATTATTATCTGAGTTGTGAAGTTTTTGTTTACAAATTTCATTATTAGCTGAGATGTGAACTTTTTGTTTACAAATTTACAATTGAGTATGCAAATGTATAAGCCGTGTAAAAACTAATATAAATACAAATTCTGAAGTGGATACATGAATTATTAGCTGAGTTGTAAACTTTTTGTTTACAAATTTACAATTGAGTATGCAAATGTATTAGCCTTGTAAAAACTAATATAAATACAAATTCTGAAGTGGATACAGGCATTATTAGCTGAGTTGTGAACTTTTTGTTTACAAATTTACAATTGAGTATGCAAATGTATTAGCCGTGTAAAAACTAATATAATACTAATTCTGAAGTGGATTCAGGCATTATTAGCTGAGTTGTGAAATTTTTGTTTACAAATTTATACCTGAGTATGCAAATGTATTAACCTTGTAAAAACTAATATAATTACAAATTCTGAAGTGGATATATGCACTATTATCTGAGTTGTGAACTATTTGTTTACAATTTTACAATTGAGTATGCAAATGTATTAGCCATGTAAAAACTAATATAAATACAAATTCTGAAGTGGATATATGCATTATTATCTGAGTTGTGAAGTTTTTGTTTACAAATTTCATTATTAGCTGAGATGTGAACTTTTTGTTTACAAATTTACAATTGAGTATGCAAATTTATAAGCCGTGTAAAAACTAATATAAGTACAAATTCTGCCGTGGATACATGCATTATAAGCTGAGCTGTGAATTTTTTGTCTACAAATTTACAATTGAGTATGCAAATGTATTAGCCGTGTAAAAACTAATATAAATACTAAATCTGAAGTGGATACAGGCATTATTAGCTGAGTTGTGAACTTTTTGTTTACAAATTTACAATTGAGTATGCAAATGTATAAGCCGTGTAAAAACTAATATAAATACAAATTCTGAAGTGGATACATGAATTATTAGCTGAGTTGTAAACTTTTTGTTTACAAATTTACAATTGAGTATGCAAATGTATTAGCCTTGTAAAAACTAATATAAATACAAATTCTGAAGTGGATACAGGCATTATTAGCTGAGTTGTGAACTTTTTGTTTACAAATTTACAATTTAGTATGCAAATGTATTGGCCGTGTAAAAACTATTATAAATACAAATTCTGAAGTGGATATATGCATTATTATCTGAGTTGTGAACTTTTTGTTTACAAACTTACAATTGAGTATGCAAATGAATAAGCCTTCTAAAAACTAATATAAGTACAAATTCTGAAGTGGATATATGCATTATTATCTGAGTTGTGAACTTTTTGTTTACAAATTTACAATTGAGTATGAAAATGTATTAACCATGTAAAAACTAATATAAATACAAATTCTGAAGTGGATACAGGCATTATTAGCTGAGTTGTGAACTTTTTGTTTACAAATTTACAATTGAGTATGCAAATGTATTAGCCTTGTAAAAACTAATATAAATACAAATTCTGCCGTGGATACATGCATTATAAGCGGAGTTGTGAACTTTTTGTTTACAAATTTACAATTGAGTATGCAAATGTATTAGCCATGTAAAAACTAATATAAATACAAATTCTGAAGTGAATACAGGCATTATTAGCTGAGTTGTGAACTTTTTGTTTACAAATTTACAATTGAGTATGCAAATGTATTAGCCTTGTAAAAACTAATATAAATACAAATTCTGAAGTGGATACAGGCATTATTAGCTGAGTTGTGAACTTTTTGTTTACAAATTTACAATTGAGTATGCAAATGTATTAGCCTTGTAAAAACGAATATAAATACAAATTCTGCCGTGGATACATGCATTATTAGCGGAGTTGTGAACTTTTTGTTTACAAATTTACAATTGAGTATGAAAATGTATTAACCATGTAAAAACTAATATAAATACAAATTCTGAAGTGGATACAGGCATTATTAGCTGAGTTGTGAACTTTTTGTTTACAAATTTACAATTGAGTATGCAAATGTATTAGCCTTGTAAAAACTAATATAAATACAAATTCTGCCGTGGATACATGCATTATTAGCGGAGTTGTGAACTTTTTGTTTACAAATTTACAATTGAGTATGCAAATGTATTAGCCATGTAAAAACTAATATAAATACTAAATTCGGAAGTGGATACAGGCATTATTAGCTGAGTTGTGAACTTTTTGCTTACAAATTTACAATTGAGTATGCAAATGTATTAGCCTTGTAAAAACTAATATAAATACAAATTCTGAAGTGGATACAGGCATTATTAGCTGAGTTGTGAACTTTTTGTTTACAAATTTACAATTGAGTATGCAAATGTATTAGCCGTGTAAAAACTAATATAAATAAAAATTCTGAAGTGGATACAGGCATTATTAGCTGAGTTGTGAACTTTTTGTTTACAAATTTACAATTGAGTATGCAAATGTATAAGCCTTGTAAAAACTATACACATTCTTAAGTGGATACATGCATTATTAGCTGAGTTGTGAACTTTTTGTTTACAAATTCACAATTGAGTATGCAAATGTGGAATTTTTGTTTACAAATTTACAATTGAGTATGCAAATGTATTAGCCGTGTAAAAACGAATATAAATACAAATTCTGAAGTGGATATATGCATTATTATCTGAGTTGTGAACTTTTTGTTTACAAATTTACAATTGAGTATGCAAATGTATTAGCCATGTAAAAACTAATATAAGTACAAATTCTGCCGTGGATACATGCATTATAAGCTGAGCTGTGAATTTTTTGTCTACAAATTTACAATATAAATACTAAATCGGAAGTGGATACAGGCATTATTAGCTGAGTTGTGAACTTTTTGTTTACAAATTTACAATTGAGTATGCAAATGTATTAGCCATGCAAAAACTAATATAATTACAAATTCTGAAGTGGATATATGCATTATTATCTGAGTTGTGAAGTTTTTGTTTACAAATTTCATTATCAGCTGAGATGTGAACTTTTTGTTTACAAATTTACAATTGAGTATGCAAATGTATAAGCCGTGTAAAAACTAATATAAATACAAATTCTGAAGTGGATACATGAATTATTAGCTGAGTTGTAAACTTTTTGTTTACAAATTTACAATTGAGTATGCAAATGTATTAGCCTTGTAAAAACTAATATAAATACAAATTCTGAAGTGGATACAGGCATTATTAGCTGAGTTGTGAACTTTTTGTTTACAAATTTACAATTGAGTATGCAAATGTATTAGCCGTGTAAAAACTAATATAATACTAATTCTGAAGTGGATACAGGCATTATTAGCTGAGTTGTGAACTTTTTGTTTACAAATTTACAATTTAGTATGCAAATGTATTGGCCGTGTAAAAACTATTATAAATACAAATTCTGAAGTGGATATATGCATTATTATCTGAGTTGTGAACTTTTTGTTTACAAATTTACAATTGAGTATGCAAATGAATAAGCCTTCTAAAAACTAATATAAGTACAAATTCTGAAGTGGATATATGCATTATTATCTGAGTTGTGAACTTTTTGTTTACAAATTTACAATTGAGTATGAAAATGTATTAACCATGTAAAAACTAATATAAATACAAATTCTGAAGTGGATACAGGCATTATTAGCTGAGTTGTGAACTTTTTGTTTACAAATTTACAATTGAGTATGCAAATGTATTAGCCTTGTAAAAACTAATATAAATACAAATTCTGCCGTGGATACATGCATTATAAGCGGAGTTGTGAACTTTTTGTTTACAAATTTACAATTGAGTATGCAAATGTATTAGCCATGTAAAAACTAATATAAATACAAATTCTGAAGTGAATACAGGCATTATTAGCTGAGTTGTGAACTTTTTGTTTACAAATTTACAATTGAGTATGCAAATGTATTAGCCTTGTAAAAACTAATATAAATACAAATTCTGAAGTGGATACAGGCATTATTAGCTGAGTTGTGAACTTTTTGTTTACAAATTTACAATTGAGTATGCAAATGTATTAGCCGTGTAAAAACGAATATAAATACAAATTCTGCCGTGGATACATGCATTATTAGCGGAGTTGTGAACTTTTTGTTTACAAATTTACAATTGAGTATGAAAATGTATTAACCATGTAAAAACTAATATAAATACAAATTCTGAAGTGGATACAGGCATTATTAGCTGAGTTGTGAACTTTTTGTTTACAAATTTACAATTGAGTATGCAAATGTATTAGCCTTGTAAAAACTAATATAAATACAAATTCTGCCGTGGATACATGCATTATTAGCGGAGTTGTGAACTTTTTGTTTACAAATTTACAATTGAGTATGCAAATGTATTAGCCATGTAAAAACTAATATAAATACTAAATTCGGAAGTGGATACAGGCATTATTAGCTGAGTTGTGAACTTTTTGCTTACAAATTTACAATTGAGTATGCAAATGTATTAGCCTTGTAAAAACTAATATAAATACAAATTCTGAAGTGGATACAGGCATTATTAGCTGAGTTGTGAACTTTTTGTTTACAAATTTACAATTGAGTATGCAAATGTATAAGCCTTGTAAAAACTATACACATTCTTAAGTGGATACATGCCTTATTAGCTGAGTTGTGAACTTTTTGTTTACAAATTCACAATTGAGTATGCAAATGTGGAATTTTTGTTTACAAATTTACAATTGAGTATGCAAATGTATAAGCCGTGTAAAAACTAATATAAATACAAATTCTGAAGTGGATACATGAATTATTAGCTGAGTTGTAAACTTTTTGTTTACAAATTTACAATTGAGTATGCAAATGTATTAGCCTTGTAAAAACTAATATAAATACAAATTCTGAAGTGGATACAGGCATTATTAGCTGAGTTGTGAACTTTTTGTTTACAAATTTACAATTGAGTATGCAAATGTATTAGCCGTGTAAAAACTAATATAATACTAATTCTGAAGTGGATTCAGGCATTATTAGCTGAGTTGTGAAATTTTTGTTTACAAATTTATACCTGAGTATGCAAATGTATTAACCTTGTAAAAACTAATATAATTACAAATTCTGAAGTGGATATATGCACTATTATCTGAGTTGTGAACTATTTGTTTACAATTTTACAATTGAGTATGCAAATGTATTAGCCATGTAAAAACTAATATAAATACAAATTCTGAAGTGGATATATGCATTATTATCTGAGTTGTGAAGTTTTTGTTTACAAATTTCATTATTAGCTGAGATGTGAACTTTTTGTTTACAAATTTACAATTGAGTATGCAAATTTATAAGCCGTGTAAAAACTAATATAAGTACAAATTCTGCCGTGGATACATGCATTATAAGCTGAGCTGTGAATTTTTTGTCTACAAATTTACAATTGAGTATGCAAATGTATTAGCCGTGTAAAAACTAATATAAATACAAATTCTGAAGTGGATTCAGGCATTATTAGCTGAGTTGTGAAATTTTTGTTTACAAATTTATACCTGAGTATGCAAATGTATTAACCTTGTAAAAACTAATATAATTACAAATTCTGAAGTGGATATATGCACTATTATCTGAGTTGTGAACTATTTGTTTACAATTTTACAATTGAGTATGCAAATGTATTAGCCATGTAAAAACTAATATAAATACAAATTCTGAAGTGGATATATGCATTATTATCTGAGTTGTGAAGTTTTTGTTTACAAATTTCATTATTAGCTGAGATGTGAACTTTTTGTTTACAAATTTACAATTGAGTATGCAAATTTATAAGCCGTGTAAAAACTAATATAAGTACAAATTCTGAAGTGGATACATGCATTATAAGCTGAGCTGTGAATTTTTTGTCTACAAATTTACAATTGAGTATGCAAATGTATTAGCCGTGTAAAAACTAATATAAATACTAAATCTGAAGTGGATACAGGCATTATTAGCTGAGTTGTGAACTTTTTGTTTACAAATTTACAATTGAGTATGCAAATGTATAAGCCGTGTAAAAACTAATATAAATACAAATTCTGAAGTGGATACATGAATTATTAGCTGAGTTGTAAACTTTTTGTTTACAAATTTACAATTGAGTATGCAAATGTATTAGCCTTGTAAAAACTAATATAAATACAAATTCTGAAGTGGATACAGGCATTATTAGCTGAGTTGTGAACTTTTTGTTTACAAATTTACAATTTAGTATGCAAATGTATTGGCCGTGTAAAAACTATTATAAATACAAATTCTGAAGTGGATATATGCATTATTATCTGAGTTGTGAACTTTTTGTTTACAAATTTACAATTGAGTATGCAAATGAATAAGCCTTCTAAAAACTAATATAAGTACAAATTCTGAAGTGGATATATGCATTATTATCTGAGTTGTGAACTTTTTGTTTACAAATTTACAATTGAGTATGAAAATGTATTAACCATGTAAAAACTAATATAAATACAAATTCTGAAGTGGATACAGGCATTATTAGCTGAGTTGTGAACTTTTTGTTTACAAATTTACAATTGAGTATGCAAATGTATTAGCCGTGTAAAAACTAATATAAATACAAATTCTGAAGTGGATACAGGCATTATTAGCTGAGTTGTGAAGTTTTTGTTTACAAATTTACAATTGAGTATGCAAATGTATTAGCCGTGTAAAAACTAATATAATACTAATTCTGAAGTGGATTCAGGCATTATTAGCTGAGTTGTGAAATTTTTGTTTACAAATTTATACCTGAGTATGCAAATGTATTAACCTTGTAAAAACTAATATAATTACAAATTCTGAAGTGGATATATGCACTATTATCTGAGTTGTGAACTATTTGTTTACAATTTTACAATTGAGTATGCAAATGTATTAGCCATGTAAAAACTAATATAAATACAAATTCTGAAGTGGATATATGCATTATTATCTGAGTTGTGAAGTTTTTGTTTACAAATTTCATTATTAGCTGAGATGTGAACTTTTTGTTTACAAATTTACAATTGAGTATGCAAATTTATAAGCCGTGTAAAAACTAATATAAGTACAAATTCTGCCGTGGATACATGCATTATAAGCTGAGCTGTGAATTTTTTGTCTACAAATTTACAATTGAGTATGCAAATGTATTAGCCGTGTAAAAACTAATATAAATACAAATTCTGAAGTGGATTCAGGCATTATTAGCTGAGTTGTGAAATTTTTGTTTACAAATTTATACCTGAGTATGCAAATGTATTAACCTTGTAAAAACTAATATAATTACAAATTCTGAAGTGGATATATGCACTATTATCTGAGTTGTGAACTATTTGTTTACAATTTTACAATTGAGTATGCAAATGTATTAGCCATGTAAAAACTAATATAAATACAAATTCTGAAGTGGATATATGCATTATTATCTGAGTTGTGAAGTTTTTGTTTACAAATTTCATTATTAGCTGAGATGTGAACTTTTTGTTTACAAATTTACAATTGAGTATGCAAATTTATAAGCCGTGTAAAAACTAATATAAGTACAAATTCTGCCGTGGATACATGCATTATAAGCTGAGCTGTGAATTTTTTGTCTACAAATTTACAATTGAGTATGCAAATGTATTAGCCGTGTAAAAACTAATATAAATACTAAATCTGAAGTGGATACAGGCATTATTAGCTGAGTTGTGAACTTTTTGTTTACAAATTTACAATTGAGTATGCAAATGTATAAGCCGTGTAAAAACTAATATAAATACAAATTCTGAAGTGGATACATGAATTATTAGCTGAGTTGTAAACTTTTTGTTTACAAATTTACAATTGAGTATGCAAATGTATTAGCCTTGTAAAAACTAATATAAATACAAATTCTGAAGTGGATACAGGCATTATTAGCTGAGTTGTGAACTTTTTGTTTACAAATTTACAATTTAGTATGCAAATGTATTGGCCGTGTAAAAACTATTATAAATACAAATTCTGAAGTGGATATATGCATTATTATCTGAGTTGTGAACTTTTTGTTTACAAATTTACAATTGAGTATGCAAATGAATAAGCCTTCTAAAAACTAATATAAGTACAAATTCTGAAGTGGATATATGCATTATTATCTGAGTTGTGAACTTTTTGTTTACAAATTTACAATTGAGTATGAAAATGTATTAACCATGTAAAAACTAATATAAATACAAATTCTGAAGTGGATACAGGCATTATTAGCTGAGTTGTGAACTTTTTGTTTACAAATTTACAATTGAGTATGCAAATGTATTAGCCGTGTAAAAACTAATATAAATAAAAATTCTGAAGTGGATACAGGCATTATTAGCTGAGTTGTGAACTTTTTGTTTACAAATTTACAATTGAGTATGCAAATGTATAAGCCTTGTAAAAACTATACACATTCTTAAGTGGATACATGCATTATTAGCTGAGTTGTGAACTTTTTGTTTACAAATTCACAATTGAGTATGCAAATGTGGAATTTTTGTTTACAAATTTACAATTGAGTATGCAAATGTATTAGCCGTGTAAAAACGAATATAAATACAAATTCTGAAGTGGATATATGCATTATTATCTGAGTTGTGAACTTTTTGTTTACAAATTTACAATTGAGTATGCAAATGTATTAGCCGTGTAAAAACTATACACATTCTTGAGTGGATACATGCATTATTATCTGAGTTGTGAACTTTTTGTTTACAAATTTACAATTGAGTATGAAAATGTATTAACCATGAAAAAACTAATATAAATACAAATTCTGAAGTGGATACAGGCATTATTAGCTGAGTTGTGAACTTTTTGTTTACAAATTTACAATTGAGTATGCAAATGTATTAGCCGTGTAAAAACTAATATAAATACAAATTCTGAAGTGGATACAGGCATTATTAGCTGAGTTGTGAAGTTTTTGTTTACAAATTTACAATTGAGTATGCAAATGTATTAGCCGTGTAAAAACTAATATAATACTAATTCTGAAGTGGATTCAGGCATTATTAGCTGAGTTGTGAAATTTTTGTTTACAAATTTATACCTGAGTATGCAAATGTATTAACCTTGTAAAAACTAATATAATTACAAATTCTGAAGTGGATATATGCACTATTATCTGAGTTGTGAACTATTTGTTTACAATTTTACAATTGAGTATGCAAATGTATTAGCCATGTAAAAACTAATATAAATACAAATTCTGAAGTGGATATATGCATTATTATCTGAGTTGTGAAGTTTTTGTTTACAAATTTCATTATTAGCTGAGATGTGAACTTTTTGTTTACAAATTTACAATTGAGTATGCAAATTTATAAGCCGTGTAAAAACTAATATAAGTACAAATTCTGCCGTGGATACATGCATTATAAGCTGAGCTGTGAATTTTTTGTCTACAAATTTACAATTGAGTATGCAAATGTATTAGCCGTGTAAAAACTAATATAAATACAAATTCTGAAGTGGATTCAGGCATTATTAGCTGAGTTGTGAAATTTTTGTTTACAAATTTATACCTGAGTATGCAAATGTATTAACCTTGTAAAAACTAATATAATTACAAATTCTGAAGTGGATATATGCACTATTATCTGAGTTGTGAACTATTTGTTTACAATTTTACAATTGAGTATGCAAATGTATTAGCCATGTAAAAACTAATATAAATACAAATTCTGAAGTGGATATATGCATTATTATCTGAGTTGTGAAGTTTTTGTTTACAAATTTCATTATTAGCTGAGATGTGAACTTTTTGTTTACAAATTTACAATTGAGTATGCAAATTTATAAGCCGTGTAAAAACTAATATAAGTACAAATTCTGCCGTGGATACATGCATTATAAGCTGAGCTGTGAATTTTTTGTCTACAAATTTACAATTGAGTATGCAAATGTATTAGCCGTGTAAAAACTAATATAAATACTAAATCTGAAGTGGATACAGGCATTATTAGCTGAGTTGTGAACTTTTTGTTTACAAATTTACAATTGAGTATGCAAATGTATAAGCCGTGTAAAAACTAATATAAATACAAATTCTGAAGTGGATACATGAATTATTAGCTGAGTTGTAAACTTTTTGTTTACAAATTTACAATTGAGTATGCAAATGTATTAGCCTTGTAAAAACTAATATAAATACAAATTCTGAAGTGGATACAGGCATTATTAGCTGAGTTGTGAACTTTTTGTTTACAAATTTACAATTTAGTATGCAAATGTATTGGCCGTGTAAAAACTATTATAAATACAAATTCTGAAGTGGATATATGCATTATTATCTGAGTTGTGAACTTTTTGTTTACAAATTTACAATTGAGTATGCAAATGAATAAGCCTTCTAAAAACTAATATAAGTACAAATTCTGAAGTGGATATATGCATTATTATCTGAGTTGTGAACTTTTTGTTTACAAATTTACAATTGAGTATGAAAATGTATTAACCATGTAAAAACTAATATAAATACAAATTCTGAAGTGGATACAGGCATTATTAGCTGAGTTGTGAACTTTTTGTTTACAAATTTACAATTGAGTATGCAAATGTATTAGCCTTGTAAAAACTAATATAAATACAAATTCTGAAGTGGATACAGGCATTATTAGCTGAGTTGTGAACTTTTTGTTTACAAATTTACAATTGAGTATGCAAATGTATTAGCCGTGTAAAAACGAATATAAATACAAATTCTGCCGTGGATACATGCATTATTAGCGGAGTTGTGAACTTTTTGTTTACAAATTCACAATTGAGTATGCAAATGTGGAATTTTTGTTTACAAATTTACAATTGAGTATGCAAATGTATTAGCCGTGTAAAAACGAATATAAATACAAATTCTGAAGTGGATATATGCATTATTATCTGAGTTGTGAACTTTTTGTTTACAAATTTACAATTGAGTATGCAAATGTATTAGCCGTGTAAAAACTATACACATTCTTGAGTGGATACATGCATTATTAGCTGAGTTGTGAACTTTTTGTTTACAAATTTACAATTGAGTATGCAAATGAATAAGCCTTCTAAAAACTAATATAAGTACAAATTCTGAAGTGGATATATGCATTATTATCTGAGTTGTGAACTTTTTGTTTACAAATTTACAATTGAGTATGAAAATGTATTAACCATGTAAAAACTAATATAAATACAAATTCTGAAGTGGATACAGGCATTATTAGCTGAGTTGTGAACTTTTTGTTTACAAATTTACAATTGAGTATGCAAATGTATTAGCCTTGTAAAAACTAATATAAATACAAATTCTGAAGTGGATACAGGCATTATTAGCTGAGTTGTGAACTTTTTGTTTACAAATTTACAATTGAGTATGCAAATGTATAAGCCTTGTAAAAACTATACACATTCTTAAGTGGATACATGCCTTATTAGCTGAGTTGTGAACTTTTTGTTTACAAATTCACAATTGAGTATGCAAATGTGGAATTTTTGTTTACAAATTTACAATTGAGTATGCAAATGTATTAGCCGTGTAAAAACGAATATAAATACAAATTCTGAAGTGGATATATGCATTATTATCTGAGTTGTGAACTTTTTGTTTACAAATTTACAATTGAGTATGCAAATGTATTAGCCGTGTAAAAACTATACACATTGTTGAGTGGATACATGCATTATTAGCTGAGTTGTGAACTTTTTGTTTACAAATTTACAATTGAGTATGCAAATGTATTAGCATTGTAAGAACTAATTTAAATATAAATTCTGCCGTGGATACATGCATTATTAGCTGAGTTGTGAACTTTTTGTTTACAAATTTACAATTGAGTATGCAAATGTATTAGCCGTGTAAAAATTAATATAAATACAAAATCTGAAGAGGATTCATGCATTATTAGCTGAGTTGTGAAATTTTTGTTTAAAAATTTATACCTGAGTATGCAAATGTATTAGCCATGTAAAAACTAATATAATTACAAATTCTGAAGTGGATATATGCACTATTATCTGAGTTGTGAACTTTTTGTTTACAATTTTACAATTGAGCATGCAAATGTATTAGCCGTGTAAAAACTAATATAAATACAAATTCTGAAGTGGATACATGCATTATTATCTGAGTTGTGAACTTTTTGTTTACAAATTTACAATTGAGTATGAAAATGTATTAACCATGTAAAAACTAATATAAATACAAATTCTGAAGTGGATACAGGCATTATTAGCTGAGTTGTGAACTTTTTGTTTACAAATTTACAATTGAGTATGCAAATGTATTAGCCGTGTAAAAACTAATATAAATACAAATTCTGAAGTGGATACAGGCATTATTAGCTGAGTTGTGAACTTTTTGTTTACAAATTTACAATTGAGTATGCAAATGTATAAGCCTTGTAAAAACTATACACATTCTTAAGTGGATACATGCCTTATTAGCTGAGTTGTGAACTTTTTGTTTACAAATTCACAATTGAGTATGCAAATGTGGAATTTTTGTTTACAAATTTACAATTGAGTATGCAAATGTATTAGCCGTGTAAAAACGAATATAAATACAAATTCTGAAGTGGATATATGCATTATTATCTGAGTTGTGAACTTTTTGTTTACAAATTTACAATTGAGTATGCAAATGTATTAGCCGTGTAAAAACTATACACATTCTTGAGTGGATACATGCATTATTAGCTGAGTTGTGAACTTTTTGTTTACAAATTTACAATTGAGTATGCAAATGTATTAGCATTGTAAGAACTAATTTAAATATAAATTCTGCCGTGGATACATGCATTATTAGCTGAGTTGTGAACTTTTTGTTTACAAATTTACAATTGAGTATGCAAATGTATTAGCCGTGTAAAAATTAATATAAATACAAAATCTGAAGAGGATTCATGCATTATTAGCTGAGTTGTGAAATTTTTGTTTACAAATTTATACCTGAGTATGCAAATGTATTAGCCGTGTAAAAACTAATATAAATACTAAATCTGAAGTGGATACAGGCATTATTAGCTGAGTTGTGAACTTTTTGTTTACAAATTTACAATTGAGTATGCAAATGTATAAGCCGTGTAAAAACTAATATAAATACAAATTCTGAAGTGGATACATGAATTATTAGCTGAGTTGTAAACTTTTTGTTTACAAATTTACAATTGAGTATGCAAATGTATTAGCCTTGTAAAAACTAATATAAATACAAATTCTGAAGTGGATACAGGCATTATTAGCTGAGTTGTGAACTTTTTGTTTACAAATTTACAATTTAGTATGCAAATGTATTGGCCGTGTAAAAACTATTATAAATACAAATTCTGAAGTGGATATATGCATTATTATCTGAGTTGTGAACTTTTTGTTTACAAATTTACAATTGAGTATGCAAATGAATAAGCCTTCTAAAAACTAATATAAGTACAAATTCTGAAGTGGATATATGCATTATTATCTGAGTTGTGAACTTTTTGTTTACAAATTTACAATTGAGTATGAAAATGTATTAACCATGTAAAAACTAATATAAATACAAATTCTGAAGTGGATACAGGCATTATTAGCTGAGTTGTGAACTTTTTGTTTACAAATTTACAATTGAGTATGCAAATGTATTAGCCGTGTAAAAACTAATATAAATACAAATTCTGAAGTGGATACAGGCATTATTAGCTGAGTTGTGAACTTTTTGTTTACAAATTTACAATTGAGTATGCAAATGTATAAGCCTTGTAAAAACTATACACATTCTTAAGTGGATACATGCATTATTAGCTGAGTTGTGAACTTTTTGTTTACAAATTCACAATTGAGTATGCAAATGTGGAATTTTTGTTTACAAATTTACAATTGAGTATGCAAATGTATTAGCCGTGTAAAAACGAATATAAATACAAATTCTGAAGTGGATATATGCATTATTATCTGAGTTGTGAACTTTTTGTTTACAAATTTACAATTGAGTATGCAAATGTATTAGCCGTGTAAAAACTATACACATTCTTGAGTGGATACATGCATTATTAGCTGAGTTGTGAACTTTTTGTTTACAAATTTACAATTGAGTATGCAAATGTATTAGCATTGTAAGAACTAATTTAAATATAAATTCTGCCGTGGATACATGCATTATTAGCTGAGTTGTGAACTTTTTGTTTACAAATTTACAATTGAGTATGCAAATGTATTAGCCGTGTAAAAATTAATATAAATACAAAATCTGAAGAGGATTCAGGCATTATTAGCTGAGTTGTGAAATTTTTGTTTACAAATTTATACCTGAGTATGCAAATGTATTAACCTTGTAAAAACTAATATAATTACAAATTCTGAAGTGGATATATGCACTATTATCTGAGTTGTGAACTATTTGTTTACAATTTTACAATTGAGTATGCAAATGTATTAGCCGTGTAAAAACTAATATAAATACAAATTCTGAAGTGGATATATGCATTATTATCTGAGTTGTGAAGTTTTTGTTTACAAATTTCATTATTAGCTGAGATGTGAACTTTTTGTTTACAAATTTACAATTGAGTATGCAAATTTATAAGCCGTGTAAAAACTAATATAAGTACAAATTCTGCCGTGGATACATGCATTATAAGCTGAGCTGTGAATTTTTTGTCTACAAATTTACAATTGAGTATGCAAATGTATTAGCCGTGTAAAAACTAATATAAATACAAATTCTGAAGTGGATTCAGGCATTATTAGCTGAGTTGTGAAATTTTTGTTTACAAATTTATACCTGAGTATGCAAATGTATTAACCTTGTAAAAACTAATATAATTACAAATTCTGAAGTGGATATATGCACTATTATCTGAGTTGTGAACTATTTGTTTACAATTTTACAATTGAGTATGCAAATGTATTAGCCATGTAAAAACTAATATAAATACAAATTCTGAAGTGGATATATGCATTATTATCTGAGTTGTGAAGTTTTTGTTTACAAATTTCATTATTAGCTGAGATGTGAACTTTTTGTTTACAAATTTACAATTGAGTATGCAAATTTATAAGCCGTGTAAAAACTAATATAAGTACAAATTCTGCCGTGGATACATGCATTATAAGCTGAGCTGTGAATTTTTTGTCTACAAATTTACAATTGAGTATGCAAATGTATTAGCCGTGTAAAAACTAATATAAATACTAAATCTGAAGTGGATACAGGCATTATTAGCTGAGTTGTGAACTTTTTGTTTACAAATTTACAATTGAGTATGCAAATGTATAAGCCGTGTAAAAACTAATATAAATACAAATTCTGAAGTGGATACATGAATTATTAGCTGAGTTGTAAACTTTTTGTTTACAAATTTACAATTGAGTATGCAAATGTATTAGCCTTGTAAAAACTAATATAAATACAAATTCTGAAGTGGATACAGGCATTATTAGCTGAGTTGTGAACTTTTTGTTTACAAATTTACAATTTAGTATGCAAATGTATTGGCCGTGTAAAAACTATTATAAATACAAATTCTGAAGTGGACATATGCATTATTATCTGAGTTGTGAACTTTTTGTTTACAAATTTACAATTGAGTATGCAAATGAATAAGCCTTCTAAAAACTAATATAAGTACAAATTCTGAAGTGGATATATGCATTATTATCTGAGTTGTGAACTTTTTGTTTACAAATTTACAATTGAGTATGAAAATGTATTAACCATGTAAAAACTAATATAAATACAAATTCTGAAGTGGATACAGGCATTATTAGCTGAGTTGTGAACTTTTTGTTTACAAATTTACAATTGAGTATGCAAATGTATTAGACGTGTAAAAACTAATATAAATACAAATTCTGAAGTGGATACAGGCATTATTAGCTGAGTTGTGAACTTTTTGTTTACAAATTTACAATTGAGTATGCAAATGTATAAGCCTTGTAAAAACTATACACATTCTTAAGTGGATACATGCATTATTAGCTGAGTTGTGAACTTTTTGTTTACAAATTCACAATTGAGTATGCAAATGTGGAATTTTTGTTTACAAATTTACAATTGAGTATGCAAATGTATTAGCCGTGTAAAAACGAATATAAATACAAATTCTGAAGTGGATATATGCATTATTATCTGAGTTGTGAACTTTTTGTTTACAAATTTACAATTGAGTATGCAAATGTATTAGCCGTGTAAAAACTATACACATTCTTGAGTGGATACATGCATTATTAGCTGAGTTGTGAACTTTTTGTTTACAAATTTACAATTGAGTATGCAAATGTATTAGCATTGTAAGAACTAATTTAAATATAAATTCTGCCGTGGATACATGCATTATTAGCTGAGTTGTGAACTTTTTGTTTACAATTTTACAATTGAGTATGCAAATGTATTAGCCGTGTAAAAATTAATATAAATACAAAATCTGAAGAGGATTCATGCATTATTAGCTGAGTTGTGAAATTTTTGTTTACAAATTTATACCTGAGTATGCAAATGTATTAGCCATGTAAAAACTAATATAATTACAAATTCTGAAGTGGATATATGCACTATTATCAGAGTTGTGAACTTTTTGTTTACAATTTTACAATTGAGCATGCAAATGTATTAGCCGTGTAAAAACTAATATAAATACAAATTCTGAAGTGGATACATGCATTATTAGCTGAGTTGTGAACTTTTTGTTTACAAATTTACAATTGAGTATGCAAATGTATAAGCCTTGTAAAAACTATACACATTCTTAAGTGGATACATGCCTTATTAGCTGAGTTGTGAACTTTTTGTTTACAATTTTACAATTGAGCATGCAAATGTATTAGCCGTGTAAAAACTAATATAAATACAAATTCTGAAGTGGATACATGCATTATTAGCTGAGTTGTGAACTTTTTGTTTACAAATTTACAATTGAGTATGCAAATGTATTAGCCATGTAAAAACTAATATAATTACAAATTCTGAAGTGGATATAGGCACTATTATCTGAGTTGTGAACTTTTTGTTTACAATTTTACAATTGAGCATGCAAATGTATTAGCCATGTAAAAACTAATATAATTACAAATTCTGAAGTGGATATATGCACTATTATCTGAGTTGTGAACTTTTTGTTTACAAATTTACAATTGAGTATGCAAATGTATTAGCCATGTAAAAACTAATATAATTACAAATTCTGAAGTGGATATATGCACTATTATCTGAGTTGTGAACTTTTTGTTTACAATTTTACAATTGAGCATGCAAATGTATTAGCCGTGTAAAAACTAATATAAATACAAATTCTGAAGTGGATATATGCACTATTATCTGAGTCGTGAACTTTTTGTTTACAATTTTACAATTGAGCAAGCAAATGTATTTGCCGTGTAAAAACTAATATAAATACAAATTCTGAAGTGGATATATGCACTATTATCTGAGTTGTGAACTTTTTGTTTACAATTTTACAATTGAGCATGCAAATGTATTTGCCGTGTAAAAACTAATATAAATACAAATTCGGAAGTCGATACAGGCATTATTAGCTGAGTTGTGAAATTTTTGTTTACAAATTTATACCTGAGTATGCAAATGTATTAACCTTGTAAAAACTAATATAAATACAAATTCTGAAGTGGATACATGCATTATTAGCTGAGTTGTGAACTTTTTGTTTACAATTTTACAATTGAGCATGCAAATGTATTAGCCGTGTAAAAACTAATATAAATACAAATTTTGAAGTGGATTCAGGCAGTATTAGCTGAGTTGTGAACTTTTTGTTTACAAATTTACAATTGAGCATGCAAATGTATTAGCCGTGTAAAAACTAATATAAATACAAATTCTGAAGTGGATATATGCACTATTATCTGAGTTGTGAACTTTTTGTTTACAATTTTACAATTGAGCATGCAAATGTATTTGCCCTGTAAAAACTAATATAAATACAAATTTTGAAGTGGATTCAGGCATTATTAGCTGAGTTGTGAAATTTTTGTTTACAAATTTATACCTGAGTATGCAAATGTATTAACATTGTAAAAACTAATATAAATACAAATTCTGAAATGGATACATGCATTATTAGCTGAGTTGTGAACTTTTTGTTTACAAATTTACAATTGAGTATGCAAATGTATTAGCCATGTAAAAACTAATATAATTACAAATTCTGAAGTGGATATATGCACTATTATCTGAGTTGTGAACTTTTTGTTTACAATTTTACAATTGAGCATGCAAATGTATTAGCCGTGTAAAAACTAATATAAATACAAATTTTGAAGTGGATTCAGGCATTATTAGCTGAGTTGTGAAATTTTTGTTTACAAATTTATACCTGAGTATGCAAATGTATTAACCTTGTAAAAACTAATATAAATACAAATTCTGAAGTGGATACATGCATTATTAGCTGAGTTGTGAACTTTTTGTTTACAAATTTACAATTGAGTATGCAAATGTATTAGCCATGTAAAAACTAATATAATTACAAATTCTGAAGTGGATATATGCACTATTATCTGAGTTGTGAACTTTTTGTTTACAATTTTACAATTGAGCATGCAAATGTATTAGCCGTGTAAAAACTAATATAAATACAAATTTTGAAGTGGATTCAGGCATTATTAGCTGAGTTGTGAAATTTTTGTTTACAAATTTATACCTGAGTATGCAAATGTATTAACCTTGTAAAAACTAATATAAATACAAATTCTGAAGTGGATACATGCATTATTAGCTGAGTTGTGAACTTTTTGTTTACAATTTTACAATTGAGCATGCAAATGTATTAGCCGTGTAAAAACTAATATAAATACAAATTCTGAAGTGGATATATGCACTATTATCTGAGTCGTGAACTTTTTGTTTACAATTTTACAATTGAGCAAGCAAATGTATTTGCCGTGTAAAAACTAATATAAATACAAATTCTGAAGTGGATATATGCACTATTATCTGAGTTGTGAACTTTTTGTTTACAATTTTACAATTGAGCATGCAAATGTATTTGCCGTGTAAAAACTAATATAAATACAAATTCGGAAGTCGATACAGGCATTATTAGCTGAGTTGTGAAATTTTTGTTTACAAATTTATACCTGAGTATGCAAATGTATTAACCTTGTAAAAACTAATATAAATACAAATTCTGAAGTGGATACATGCATTATTAGCTGAGTTGTGAACTTTTTGTTTACAATTTTACAATTGAGCATGCAAATGTATTAGCCGTGTAAAAAACTAATATAAATACAAATTTTGAAGTGGATTCAGGCATTATTAGCTGAGTTGTGAACTTTTTGTTTACAAATTTACAATTGAGCATGCAAATGTATTAGCCGTGTAAAAACTAATATAAATACAAATTCTGAAGTGGATATATGCACTATTATCTGAGTTGTGAACTTTTTGTTTACAATTTTACAATTGAGCATGCAAATGTATTTGCCCTGTAAAAACTAATATAAATACAAATTTTGAAGTGGATTCAGGCATTATTAGCTGAGTTGTGAAATTTTTGTTTACAAATTTATACCTGAGTATGCAAATGTATTAACATTGTAAAAACTAATATAAATACAAATTCTGAAATGGATACATGCATTATTAGCTGAGTTGTGAACTTTTTGTTTACAAATTTACAATTGAGTATGCAAATGTATTAGCCATGTAAAAACTAATATAATTACAAATTCTGAAGTGGATATATGCACTATTATCTGAGTTGTGAACTTTTTGTTTACAATTTTACAATTGAGCATGCAAATGTATTAGCCGTGTAAAAACTAATATAAATACAAATTTTGAAGTGGATTCAGGCATTATTAGCTGAGTTGTGAAATTTTTGTTTACAAATTTATACCTGAGTATGCAAATGTATTAACCTTGTAAAAACTAATATAAATACAAATTCTGAAGTGGATACATGCATTATTAGCTGAGTTGTGAACTTTTTGTTTACAAATTTACAATTGAGTATGCAAATGTATTAGCCATGTAAAAACTAATATAATTACAAATTCTGAAGTGGATATATGCACTATTATCTGAGTTGTGAACTTTTTGTTTACAATTTTACAATTGAGCATACAAATGTATGAGCCGTGTAAAAACTAATATAAATACAAATTCTGAAGTGGATACATGAATTATTAGCTGAGTTGTGAACTTTTTGTTTACAATTTTACAATTGAGTATGCAAATGTATTAGGCATGTAAAAACTAATATAATTACAAATTCTGAAGTGGATACATGCAAGTTATCCAACCCGATATCCCGGCCGCCTTACCCATTTAATAAACAATTTTGTTTATAAACAATTCTTAGCTGGGAACCTTTCAACCAGCCTTCCCACGAGAACTCATTATCTTCCACACTTCAGTGGACAATTGCACCGCAGTCCTTCTTACATAAACAGAAGCTCACAGAAGCTCTTTTTATTAACAGGCCGCCTTACCCATTTCATATACAATTTTGTTTACAAACAATTCTTAGCTGGGAACCGTTTAACCAGCCTTCCTTCTTGTATAAACAGAAGCTCACAGAAGCTCTTTTTAATTAAAGCCGCGCGGTCCTTCCACCATAAACAAAGCTGAGTCCAGCTTATGATAATATAAATATCCGCCGATCTAAGGCATTGAAGATTAATCAGTTGAATTAAATTTCGTAAATCAAGATGACAAATTGCATCACCCAATTGTCCGATTCTCTTGAATCGAACTCTTTAAACAGATCCCTAATTCTCTTAAGCAGAGGTTAGCTCACAGGCAAATTACACTAGATCAGCCAGTCGGTTTCGAGTCAGTTTCGAGTCGGTTCTCGGCACAGTATTCGGTCCGTTCAAAAATAAGTTAATCAGTAAAATAAAAATAAATGTTAAGGATAAGTGTAACAAAGTGAAGTTAAAATAAAAAATAAAAATTATTTTTTTAAAATATTTCACAACGATCATATTTAATTGGCGCCCAACGTGGGGCCGCACTAAAGCAGTTCAAATAAAAAGCTTTAAAATAAATAACAAACAGTTTTAAAGTGAAAAAGAACAAGTGCGGTCTAGTAAAAACCCAAAGGAGGAAATTAATAAATGAAATAATCCCCCTATAAGTTACAACAATCCGCTAATTAATTATTTATATAATAAACCTGCTGTTTAACTAAAAAATTTAAACGGAATACCGAATACTATTTGGGCAACTAAAATTAAAACGGAAGTGCCAAATACAATTTGTTAAGCAACAATTAAAACTGACGTGCTGAATAAAATTGGTTTAACAAAAGTTAAAGCTAAAGTTTCAAAAATATCCTGTTTGATAAAATTTTAACGGGAGTGCCAAATACAACAACAACTATACTACGACAAACAATAATAAATGAGCTGAGTACAACCCAGTACATTCACAACCATCATAAAATCTGAAGGAAGAGCTGAGGGCATTCCCTCGCTAAATACTATAAAGAAGAACTACATCAAGAAGGACGACAACAAGAAGAACTACATCAAGAAGGACGACAACAAGAAGGAAGAGTTCAATAAGGCAATCAGTGAGCTGTTTCTAATATATTTAATAATAATTTTAAACATAAATAAATACACATAATAAAACAAGGTGGAAGTAGAAGATTTAATAAACGAATTTAATAGAGTTCTCACAATGTCACAACCACCTCCCACAACGGCTTCTAGCAGCCAAGGTAACATCAATGTTAGTGATTTAATTACAAAAATTGTAAACAATGAATTAAATCCACTGAAGGATGAAATCGTTAGATTGAAATCCCAATTGAATCATAATGTTAAAAAGGTTGAAGATTATCAGATAGAACAACATGAACCAAGTATTAAATGTGAAACGTCCTTTGAAATTATAAAATCAGTGAGAGAATTCAAGGGTGAAGAAGATAAGTATGTAAGTTGGAGGGAGTCAGCAGAAATTGCCATGGGGCAATATGTTAGGGGAAGCGAACGATATTTTTCAGCATTATCTATTCTAAGGAATAAAATAACCGGAACAGCAAACGATGCCCTAACTCATAATGGAACAGTTCTAAATTTCGATGCCATAATGGCAAGACTAGACTTTGTCTTTAGTGACAAACGTCCAATTCATATTATTGAACAAGACTTAGGAGTACTAAGTCAAGGCAAACTTTCCATAATGGAATATTATGGATTAATAAATAGAAAGTTAACTCTACTAATCAATAAAACCATTATGACTTATGGCAGGAATAAACCTATAACTGCTGAAATGAATGAAAAACATAGAAAGACGGCATTAAGGGTGTTTATAACTGGCCTCAACGGTCACATTTCAGATGTAATATTCTCAATGAATCCACCCGATTTACCCAATGCCATGGTGATAGTTCAAGAATTAGAGAGCAATAATTTGAGAGCACAATTCGCAAATAATTACTCAACTTCACAGCGAAAGACTAGTGAGACAAATCTGTTTGGTCATCAAAATCCTAATTATAAACCCAAGCAAAACTATAATAACAATCATAATACAAATTTAAGGAATAATAACAACTTCCGATTTTACCAGCAAGATAACCCAAATAAAAATAACTATAATCAAAATAAAAATCACAATTGGAATCAGGGTAGACAGAATCATTTCCATAATAATAATCAATATCAATGGAACTCGTATAAACCTCAGCAACCTAAACCGGAACCAATGGAGGTTGACGAATCTCTACAGGTCCAAAACAAACCAAGATACCAGGGTTACAATAATTACAACAATAATAATTATAACCATAACAAAAAGGCTGATGCTCACGTTACTCAGTCAAATCAACCACAAAATAAAAGGGAACCTACAGGTACGATTAACCAACCAGCTAATAAAATCATGCGACTAAATAACATTGAAGAGGACCATTTTTTAGGCCAGACACCGGAGTAGGACTACCCTACTTGATACGGTATGATGCTAAACTAAATAAAGAACTCAAAATATTAATTGACACAGGTGCAACCTCGTGCTATATCAGAACGGGGATTTATAATAACAAAAACGAACTTCCGATCTATAAAAGAGTATCTACGGTTAATGGATATTCAATAATTAAATTTTACCACATGGTAACTATATTTAATACGCGTTACACATTTTATGAAATTGATGGGTTAAATTCTGACTTATTGATAGGCTACAATTTATTGAAAAAAATTGGAGCCGTAATTGACACAGAAGAAGGGGTAATCAAATATGGGGATAAAGAAGAGAAACTGATTTATGATAAGGACAGTTCAGTTAACCAACTTTCCTTAACTGAAGAAAAACACATTCTTCCACTGAAAGAATTTATTATACAGAAATACTTTGATGAAAAAGCCCAAATCAGAACTGAGTCTGTGGAGGCAAATCAAAGCATAAAAAGTTTGGGATCCAAAAATCCTGAACACGCCGTCGTAGAATTATCCGACAATCAAGAATTAAACAATTTGAGTGAACCAATTTCAAATCAAAGAAAAGATTTGGAAAACGAGATAATAAATATTATCAATAAAGAGCACTCTAAAATAAACATGCAAATTCCTTTCAGGACAGACATTCGCGGTGAAATAAATACCGAAAACGATAGAGCTATTTATAGCAAGCAGTATCCCTATGCCTTATCGGCTTCAGACTTTGTAAACTCTGAAGTTAATCGCATGTTAAAAGAAGAAATTATAAGACCAAGTAAAAGTCCTTATAATTCACCAGTTTTAGTGGTACCAAAAAAGGGTTTAAATGAAGATGGTACTCCTAAACTCAGATTAGTCATAGACTATAAAAAACTTAATGAAAACACTATTCCGGATAGATACCCAATGCAAGATCCTTCGGTGATCTTGTCAAACCTTGGAAAAGCTAAATACTTCTCCACAATCGACTAGGAATCTGGATTTCACCAGATTCTCATGAAAGAAACTGACATTGAGAAAACTTCATTTTCTATAAATAATGGAAAATATGAATTCCTCAGAATGCCATTTGGGTAAACTAACGCCCCAAGAATATTCCAGCGTGCAATGGACGATATTTTGAGAGAACAAGTAGGTAAAACTTGTCACGTTTATATGGATGACATTATTGTATTTTCAAAATCAATTGAACAACATTATAGAGACATAATCGTCATAATTAAAATATTGCTGAACGCAAACATGAAAATTTCAATTGAAAAATCAAAGTTCTTCAAACTAGAAACCACATTTCTAGGATACGTTGTATCACATAATGTAATAAAAACTGATCCCGAAAAAATATCTACAATTGTAAAATATCCAATCCCTAAAAACATTCGTGAACTTAGGAGCTTTTTAGGCCTTACTGGCTATTACAGAAAGTTTGTACAAAACTACGCAAAAATAGCCAAACCCTTAACAAAGTATTTGGAAGGTCAAAATGGAAAAGTATCCAAGAACATGTCTCGTAAAACTTTAATACAGTTGGACGATTCAGCTGTAAGAGCTTTTAACGAGCTCAAAGATAATTTAATTGCGCAAATTGAATTGATTCAACCAGATTACAATAAAAAATTTACTTTAACCACCGATGCGTCAGATTTAGCTATTGGTGCGGTTCTTTCACAGGAAGGGAAACCTATTACCTTCATTTCCAAAACTCTTACAAAAGCCGAGCAAATATATGCTACTAATAAAAAAGAACTCTTAGCAATAGTTTGGGCTTTTAAAAATTTGCGAAATTACTTATACGGTGTTAACAACATCGAAATTTATACGGATCACCAACCACTTTCTTTTTCCATCTCTCAAAAAAATCCAAATATTGAAATGAAAAGATGGTATTCATTTATCGAAAGTTATTCACCAAAAATAATTTACAAACCAGGTTCTACAAATGTAGTCGCGGACGCGTTATCGAGGATTCAAATTAATAACTTAACAGATAGCAATGATTCGGTCTCAGATCAAAACACTCAGCATTCAGCAGAGAGTAGTTTTGAGAATGCTATACAAGAAACCCGAAAACCCTTAAACCAGTTTAAGCAACAATTGTTATTAACAACGGGGAGGTATACAATACACGAGTCGGTCAAAATATTCGAAAACACCAGGCATATTATTGAATTCGATACCACGGAAAATTTGGTATCACTCTTACAAGAATACATTCCTCCAAATGTAACAGTTGGTGTCCACTGTACTTTAGAGGACTTCTATAAAATTCAAAATCCTCTTAAGGAAAAATTCACTAATAAATTCTTGTACACTAAAGTATTCGTCCAAGATGTCGAAAACCCTGAAGACAGAGCCATTATAATTGAGGAAACTCATTGTAGAGCACACAGGGGATTAGACGAAAATTACAAGCAAATCAACAGATTATACTATTGGCCAAATTTAAATAAAAAACTCCAAGAATATATAAAGAACTGTTCTATTTGCAATAGTAACAAGTATAATAGACACCCTGTTTTAGTTCAGGGTCAGGCACCTATACCAACCAAAGAAGGACAAAATCTGCATATTGACATTTATTACGCTCAAGGTTTAATATTCATAACTTGTATTGATTCATATTCTAAATACCTAGTTGTAAAAGAAATTCAAAACAAACTCAACATAGAAACCAAGATTTCGGAAATTCTGCAACAATTTCCACTTGCAAAAACTTTGATGATAGATAATGAACCTAGTTTCACATCATCACAATTTAAATCTTTCGCACAAAGATGCGGTATTAATTTACATTTTGCGGATCCCCGCCATAGTACGTCCAATGGTCAGATCGAAAGAGCTCATTCAACTCTTACAGAGATTGCTCGTTGCATTAAGGATGAACTCAATTTGCTTGATTATTCTGAAATCATAATCAGAGCGGCTCAGAAATACAACTTGACTATACATTCAGTCACTAACCAACGTCCGTTTGATATTTTATATAATAAAATCGAACATGATAAAATTCCGCAGATATTAAAACAGACACAAGAGAAAATGCTAGATTCTCACAATAAAGGCAGAAAGGAGAAAGACTATCTCGTAGGAGAAGTCATTTATGAGAAAAAACACGGGGAAAGGAACAAACTTAAAGCAAGATATAAAAAACAGGTCGTTAAAGAGAATTTACACAATAAAGTTATCATAAATAATAGAAATCGTACGATTCACAAAGATAACATCAAATTTTAATTACAGAAAATGCATTCAATAATATACGTATTGTTGATGATATCCACCACCAATTCCGAAATAACGGACTATACTGACCATGATTTTTTTCTCTACAAGGATACTAAGGATATTCTTATTTATGAATCTTACGCCGATCTTTTTCATATAACTAATTTAAGTTTATATAAGAACATAATTAATCTTGAATCTAAACACTTAAACATAAACAATCGGATTTCACAATGGGAAATTTCCTATGATTTAGATATGATAAAAATTTTGCTTTCACAAATTTCACCCAGTAGAGCAAAAAGAGGAATCAATGAATTAGGAACAATTTGGAAATGGATAGCAGGGACACCCGATCACGATGATTTTATAACAGTCCAAAATAAAATTAATGATTTAATTCAAAATAATAACAATCAATTTGTTATTAATTCAAAATTATTTAAAGAAATAAAAACTCTATCTGAAAATCTTCAAACAGTATTTTCAAACCAAGAATTTCCACTTAGAAGGCATCGACTTCGTTTGCTTACCTACGATCTAACGAATTTAGTGGATACAATTACATTGGCAAAAATAGACGTTTTCAACACTAAAATTTTAAATGCTGAAGATATACAAGAAATTTTCAAACACGAACATAAACCTGTTGTAATCACTGATATATTGGATATATCCGAATTTAAAATTGCACTACACTTAGATTTAATTATTATATATATTAAATACCCTGTTATAATTAACCGTTGCCAAGTATACAACGCCAGATCCATCACACACGATGACGGAAAACTATTAATTGATAATCAGGTCGCTAAGTGTAACAATAAGTATTATGTAATCTCCAATTTTAAATCAGAACTATTTAATAATTATGGCACTTTAAATCCACAGAGTACTTGTTTTACAAAACTACTAAATGGAGAAAAATCTCTATGTAATAAAATCAGAGAACATAATAAAAAATTTGAGATCATCCAAGAAGGAGCCATTTTTATAAATGGTCATAATATTGTAAATGATACTCATTTGTATGGATCATTTTTAATAACGTTTAACAGTACTACTGTAATTAATAATATATCCTACACTAATCTGGACCGAAAGATACTGGAATATGTAACTGCCAAACAATACAATGATTTTTTAGTATCCGAATATCTTATGTCAAATGATTCAGAACTTAAATTTGATAACATCAATATGATAAACCCTTTGATTCAAATTAAACAAACTCAGATTCCAGTAACCTTAATACTGATCATATTAACTTTGTTATATTTAATTATCTCGCTATTAATTAAATTCAGAAAATATCTAAAATGCAAACCACGAAAGGGTCATTTTGAAGTAAACCAAGAAAACAATTTGTCCGACAATACAAATACCATGGAAGATGAAATTATAGTCGAATTGACCAATCATCTTCATTCAACTTATCCATCAGTTCCAACGAATCGGGACGATCCAATTTAGGATGGGGGGAGTTATCCAACCCGATATCCCGGCCGCCTTACCCATTTAATAAACAATTTTGTTTATAAACAATTCTTAGCTGGGAACCTTTCAACCAGCCTTCCCACGAGAACTCATTATCTTCCACACTTCAGTGGACAATTGCACCGCAGTCCCTCTTACATAAACAGAAGCTCACAGAAGCTCTTTTTATTAACAGGCCGCCTTACCCATTTCATATACAATTTTGTTTACAAACAATTCTTAGCTGGGAACCGTTTAACCAGCCTTCCTTCTTGTATAAACAGAAGCTCACAGAAGCTCTTTTTAATTAAAGCCGCGCGGTCCTTCCACCATAAACAAAGCTGAGTCCAGCTTATGATAATATAAATATCCGCCGAGCTAAGGCATTGAAGATTAATCAGTTGAATTAAATTTCGTAAATCAAGATGACAAATTGCATCACCCAATTGTCCGATTCTCTTGAATCGAACTCTTTAAACAGATCCCTAATTCTCTTAAGCAGAGGTTAGCTCACAGGCAAATTACACTAGATCAGCCAGTCGGTTTCGAGTCAGTTTCGAGTCGGTTCTCGGCACAGTATTCGGTCCGTTCAAAAATAAGTTAATCAGTAAAATAAAAATAAATGTTAAGGATAAGTGTAACAAAGTGAAGTTAAAATAAAAAATAAAAATTATTTTTTTAAAATATTTCACAACGATCATATTTAATTTGCATTATTAGCTGAGTTGTGAACTTTTTGTTTACAAATTTACAATTGAGTATGCAAATGTATTAGCCATGTAAAAACTAATATAATTACAAATTCTGAAGTGGATATATGCACTATTATCTGAGTTGTGAACTTTTTGTTTACAATTTTACAATTGAGTATGCAAATGTATTAGCCATGTAAAAACTAATATAATTACAAATTCTGAAGTGGATATATGCACTATTATCTGAGTTGTGAACTTTTTGTTTACAATTTTACAATTGAGCATGCAAATGTATTAGCCGTGTAAAAACTAATATAAATACAAATTCTGAAGTGGATACATGCATTATTAGCTGAGTTGTGAACTTTTTGTTTACAAATTTACAATTGAGTATGCAAATGTATTAGCCATGTAAAAACTAATATAATTACAAATTCTGAAGTGGATATAGGCACTATTATCTGAGTTGTGAACTTTTTGTTTACAATTTTACAATTGAGCATGCAAATGTATTAGCCGTGTAAAAACTAATATAAATACAAATTCTGAAGTGGATACATGAATTATTAGCTGAGTTGTGAACTTTTTGTTTACAAATTTACAATTGAGTATGCAAATGTATTAGCCATGTAAAAACTAATATAATTACAAATTCTGAAGTGGATATATGCACTATTATCTGAGTTGTGAACTTTTTGTTTACAAATTTACAATTGAGTATGCAAATGTATTAGCCATGTAAAAACTAATATAATTACAAATTCTGAAGTGGATATATGCACTATTATCTGAGTTGTAAACTTTTTGTTTACAATTTTACAATTGAGCATGCAAATGTATTAGCCGTGTAAAAACTAATATAAATACAAATTCTGAAGTGGATATATGCACTATTATCTGAGTTGTGAACTTTTTGTTTACAATTTTACAATTGAGCATGCAAATGTATTTGCCGTGTAAAAACTAATATAAATACAAATTCTGAAGTGGATATATGCACTATTATCTGAGTTGTGAACTTTTTGTTTACAATTTTACAATTGAGCATGCAAATGTATTTGCCGTGTAAAAACTAATATAAATACAAATTTTGAAGTGGATTCAGGCATTATTAGCTGAGTTGTGAAATTTTTGTTTACAAATTTATACCTGAGTATGCAAATGTATTAACCTTGTAAAAACTAATATAAATACAAATTCTGAAGTGGATACATGCATTATTAGCTGAGTTGTGAACTTTTTGTTTACAATTTTACAATTGAGCATGCAAATGTATTAGCCGTGTAAAAACTAATATAAATACAAATTTTGAAGTGGATTCAGGCATTATTAGCTGAGTTGTGAACTTTTTGTTTACAAATTTACAATTGAGCATGCAAATGTATTAGCCGTGTTAAAACTAATATAAATACAAATTCTGAAGTGGATATATGCACTATTATCTGAGTTGTGAACTTTTTGTTTACAATTTTACAATTGAGTATGTATTAGCCATGTAAAAACTAATATAATTACAAATTCTGAAGTGGATATATGCACTATTATCTGAGTTGTAAACTTTTTGTTTACAATTTTACAATTGAGCATGCAAATGTATTTGCCGTGTAAAAACTAATATAAATACAAATTCTGAAGTGGATATATGCACTATTATCTGAGTTGTGAACTTTTTGTTTACAATTTTACAATTGAGCATGCAAATGTATTTGCCGTGTAAAAACTAATATAAATACAAATTTTGAAGTGGATTCAGGCATTATCAGCTGAGTTGTGAAATTTTTGTTTACAAATTTATACCTGAGTATGCAAATGTATTAACCTTGTAAAAACTAATATAAATACAAATTTTGAAGTGGATTCAGGCATTATTAGCTGAGTTGTGAAATTTTTGTTTACAAATTTATACCTGAGTATGCAAATGTATTAACCTTGTAAAAACTAATATAAATACAAATTTTGAAGTGGATTCAGGCATTATTAGCTGAGTTGTGAACTTTTTGTTTACAAATTTACAATTGAGCATGAAAATGTATTAGCCGTGTAAAAACTAATATAAATACAAATTCTGAAGTGAATGCATTATTAGCTGAGTTGTGAACTTTTTGTTTACAATTTTACAATTGAGCATGCAAATGTATTAGCCGTGTAAAAACTAATATAAATACAAATTCTGAAGTGGATACATGCACTATTATCTGAGTTGTGAACTTTTTGTTTACAATTTTACAATTGAGTATGCAAATGTATTAGCCATGTAAAAACTAATATAATTACAAATTCTGAAGTGGATATATGCACTATTATCTGAGTTGTGAACTTTTTGTTTACAATTTTACAATTGAGCATGCAAATGTATTAGCCGTGTAAAAACTAATATAAATACAAATTCTGAAGTGAATGCATTATTAGCTGAGTTGTGAACTTTTTGTTTACAATTTTACAATTGAGCATGCAAATGTATTAGCCGTGTAAAAACTAATATAAATACAAATTCTGAAGTGGATACATGCATTATTAGCTGAGTTGTGAACTTTTTGTTTACAAATTTACAATTGAGTATGCAAATGTATTAGCCATGTAAAAACTAATATAATTACAAATTCTGAAGTGGATATATGCACTATTATCTGAGTTGTGAACTTTTTGTTTACAATTTTACAATTGAGCATGCTAATGTATTAGCCGTGTAAAAACTAATATAAATACAAATTTTGAAGTGGATTCAGGCATTATTAGCTGAGTTGTGAAATTTTTGTTTACAAATTTATACCTGAGTATGCAAATGTATTAACCTTGTAAAAACTAATATAAATACAAATTCTGAAGTGGATACATGCATTATTAGCTGAGTTGTGAACTTTTTGTTTACAAATTTACAATTGAGTATGCAAATGTATTAGCCATGTAAAAACTAATATAATTACAAGTTCTGAAGTGGATATATGCACTATTATCTGAGTTGTGAACTTTTTGTTTACAATTTTACAATTGAGTATGCAAATGTATTAGCCATGTAAAAACTAATATAATTACAAGTTCTGAAGTGGATATATGCACTATTATCTGAGTTGTGAACTTTTTGTTTACAATTTTACAATTGAGCATGCTAATGTATTAGCCGTGTAAAAACTAATATAAATACAAATTTTGAAGTGGATTCAGGCATTATTAGCTGAGTTGTGAAATTTTTGTTTACAAATTTATACCTGAGTATGCAAATGTATTAACCTTGTAAAAACTAATATAAATACAAATTCTGAAGTGGATACATGCATTATTAGCTGAGTTGTGAACTTTTTGTTTACAAATTTACAATTGAGTATGCAAATGTATTAGCCATGTAAAAACTAATATAATTACAAATTCTGAAGTGGATATATGCACTATTATCTGAGTTGTGAACTTTTTGTTTACAAATTTACAATTGAGTATGCAAATGTATTAGCCATGTAAAAACTAATATAATTACAAATTCTGAAGTGGATATATGCACTATTATCTGAGTTGTAAACTTTTTGTTTACAATTTTACAATTGAGCATGCAAATGTATTAGCCGTGTAAAAACTAATATAAATACAAATTCTGAAGTGGATATATGCACTATTATCTGAGTTGTGAACTTTTTGTTTACAATTTTACAATTGAGCATGCAAATGTATTTGCCGTGTAAAAACTAATATAAATACAAATTCTGAAGTGGATATATGCACTATTATCTGAGTTGTGAACTTTTTGTTTACAATTTTACAATTGAGCATGCAAATGTATTTGCCGTGTAAAAACTAATATAAATACAAATTTTGAAGTGGATTCAGGCATTATTAGCTGAGTTGTGAAATTTTTGTTTACAAATTTATACCTGAGTATGCAAATGTATTAACCTTGTAAAAACTAATATAAATACAAATTCTGAAGTGGATACATGCATTATTAGCTGAGTTGTGAACTTTTTGTTTACAATTTTACAATTGAGCATGCAAATGTATTAGCCATGTAAAAACTAATATAATTACAAATTCTGAAGTGGATATATGCACTATTATCTGAGTTGTGAACTTTTTGTTTACAATTTTACAATTGAGCATGCTAATGTATTAGCCGTGTAAAAACTAATATAAATACAAATTTTGAAGTGGATTCAGGCATTATTAGCTGAGTTGTGAAATTTTTGTTTACAAATTTATACCTGAGTATGCAAATGTATTAACCTTGTAAAAACTAATATAAATACAAATTCTGAAGTGGATACATGCATTATTAGCTGAGTTGTGAACTTTTGTTTACAAATTTACAATTGAGTATGCAAATGTATTAGCCATGTAAAAACTAATATAATTACAAATTCTGAAGTGGATATATGCACTATTATCTGAGTTGTGAACTTTTTGTTTACAATTTTACAATTGAGCATGCAAATGTATTAGCCGTGTAAAAACTAATATAAATACAAATTCTGAAGTGGATACATGAATTATTAGCTGAGTTGTGAACTTTTTGTTTACAATTTTACAATTGAGTATGCAAATGTATTAGGCATGTAAAAACTAATATAATTACAAATTCTGAAGTGGATACATGCATTATTAGCTGAGTTGTGAACTTTTTGTTTACAAATTTACAATTGAGTATGCAAATGTATTAGCCATGTAAAAACTAATATAATTACAAATTCTGAAGTGGATATATGCACTATTATCTGAGTTGTGAACTTTTTGTTTACAATTTTACAATTGAGTATGCAAATGTATTAGCCATGTAAAAACTAATATAATTACAAATTCTGAAGTGGATATATGCACTATTATCTGAGTTGTGAACTTTTTGTTTACAATTTTACAATTGAGCATGCAAATGTATTAGCCGTGTAAAAACTAATATAAATACAAATTCTGAAGTGAATGCATTATTAGCTGAGTTGTGAACTTTTTGTTTACAATTTTACAATTGAGCATGCAAATGTATTAGCCGTGTAAAAACTAATATAAATACAAATTCTGAAGTGGATACATGCATTATTAGCTGAGTTGTGAACTTTTTGTTTACAAATTTACAATTGAGTATGCAAATGTATTAGCCTTGTAAAAACTAATATAAATACAAATTCTGAAGTGGATTCAGGCATTATTATCTGAGTTGTGATCTTTTTGTTTACAAATTTACAATTGAGTATGCAAATGTATAAGCCGTGTAAAAACTAATATAAGTACAAATTCTGCCGTGGATACATGCATTATTAGCGGAGTTGTGAACTTTTTGTTTACAAATTTACAATTGAGTATGCAAATGTATTAGCATTGTAAGAACTAATTTAAATATAAAAAATATAAAGTGGATATATGCATTATTATCTGAGTTGTGAACTTTTTGTTTACAAATTTACAATTGAGTATGCAAATGTATTAGCCATGTAAAAACTAATATAATTACAAATTCTGAAGTGGATATATGCACTATTATCTGAGTTGTGAACTTTTTGTTTACAATTTTACAATTGAGCATGCAAATGTATTAGCCGTGTAAAAACTAATATAAATACAAATTCTGAAGTGGATATATGCACTATTATCTGAGTTGTGAACTTTTTGTTTACAATTTTACAATTGAGCATGCAAATGTATTTGCCGTGTAAAAACTAATATAAATACAAATTCTGAAGTGGATATATGCACTATTATCTGAGTTGTGAACTTTTTGTTTACAATTTTACAATTGAGCATGCAAATGTATTTGCCGTGTAAAAACTAATATAAATACAAATTTTGAAGTGGATTCAGGCATTATTAGCTGAGTTGTGAAATTTTTGTTTACAAATTTATACCTGAGTATGCAAATGTATTAACCTTGTAAAAACTAATATAAATACAAATTCTGAAGTGGATACATGCATTATTAGCTGAGTTGTGAACTTTTTGTTTACAATTTTACAATTGAGCATGCAAATGTATTAGCCGTGTAAAAACTAATATAAATACAAATTTTGAAGTGGATTCAGGCATTATTAGCTGAGTTGTGAACTTTTTGTTTACAAATTTACAATTGAGCATGCAAATGTATTAGCCGTGTAAAAACTAATATAAATACAAATTCTGAAGTGGATATATGCACTATTATCTGAGTTGTGAACTTTTTGTTTACAATTTTACAATTGAGCATGCAAATGTATTTGCCGTGTAAAAACTAATATAAATACAAATTTTGAAGTGGATTCAGGCATTATTAGCTGAGTTGTGAAATTTTTGTTTACAAATTTATACCTGAGTATGCAAATGTATTAACCTTGTAAAAACTAATATAAATACAAATTCTGAAGTGGATACATGCATTATTAGCTGAGTTGTGAACTTTTTGTTTACAAATTTACAATTGAGTATGCAAATGTATTAGCCATGTAAAAACTAATATAATTACAAATTCTGAAGTGGATATATGCACTATTATCTGAGTTGTGAACTTTTTGTTTACAATTTTACAATTGAGCATGCAAATGTATTAGCCGTGTAAAAACTAATATAAATACAAATTTTGAAGTGGATTCAGGCATTATTAGCTGAGTTGTGAAATTTTTGTTTACAAATTTATACCTGAGTATGCAAATGTATTAACCTTGTAAAAACTAATATAAATACAAATTCTGAAGTGGATACATGCATTATTAGCTGAGTTGTGAACTTTTTGTTTACAAATTTACAATTGAGTATGCAAATGTATTAGCCATGTAAAAACTAATATAATTACAAATTCTGAAGTGGATATATGCACTATTATCTGAGTTGTGAACTTTTTGTTTACAATTTTACAATTGAGTATGCAAATGTATTAGCCATGTAAAAACTAATATAATTACAAATTCTGAAGTGGATATATGCATTATTAGCTGAGTTGTGAACTTTTTGTTTACAAATTTACAATTGAGTATGCAAATGTATTAGCCATGTAAAAACTAATATAAATACAAATTCTGAAGTGGATACATGCATTATTAGCTGAGTTGTGAACTTTTTGTTTACAATTTTACAATTGAGCATGCAAATGTATTAGCCGTGTAAAAACTAATATAAATACAAATTCTGAAGTGGATATATGCACTATTATCTGAGTTGTGAACTTTTTGTTTACAATTTTACAATTGAGCATGCAAATGTATTAGCCGTGTAAAAACTAATATAAATACAAATTCTGAAGTGGATACATGAATTATTAGCTGAGTTGTGAACTTTTTGTTTACAAATTTACAATTGAGTATGCAAATGTATTAGCCATGTAAAAACTAATATAATTACAAATTCTGAAGTGGATATATGCACTATTATCTGAGTTGTGAACTTTTTGTTTACAAATTTACAATTGAGTATGCAAATGTATTAGCCATGTAAAAACTAATATAATTACAAATTCTGAAGTGGATATATGCACTATTATCTGAGTTGTGAACTTTTTGTTTACAATTTTACAATTGAGCATGCAAATGTATTAGCCGTGTAAAAACTAATATAAATACAAATTCTGAAGTGGATATATGCACTATTATCTGAGTTGTGAACTTTTTGTTTACAATTTTACAATTGAGCATGCAAATGTATTTGCCGTGTAAAAACTAATATAAATACAAATTCTGAAGTGGATATATGCACTATTATCTGAGTTGTGAACTTTTTGTTTACAATTTTACAATTGAGCATGCAAATGTATTTGCCGTGTAAAAACTAATATAAATACAAATTTTGAAGTGGATTCAGGCATTATTAGCTGAGTTGTGAAATTTTTGTTTACTGAAGTGGATATATGCACTATTATCTGAGTTGTGAACTTTTTGTTTACAATTTTACAATTGAGCATGCAAATGTATTAGCCGTGTAAAAACTAATATAAATACAAATTCTGAAGTGGATATATGCACTATTATCTGAGTTGTGAACTTTTTGTTTACAATTTTACAATTGAGTATGCAAATGTATTAGGCATGTAAAAACTAATACAATTACAAATTCTGAAGTGGATACATGCATTATTAGCTGAGTTGTGAACTTTTTGTTTACAATTTTACAATTGAGCATGCAAATGTATTAGCCGTGTAAAAACTAATATAAATACAAATTTTGAAGTGGATTCAGGCATTATTAGCTGAGTTGTGAAATTTTTGTTAACAAATTTATACCTGAGTATGCAAATGTATTAACCTTGTAAAAACTAATACAATTACAAATTCTGAAGTGGATACATGCATTATTAGCTGAGTTGTGAACTTTTTGTTTACAAATTTACAATTGAGTATGCAAATGTATTAGCCATGTAAAAACTAATATAATTACAAATTCTGAAGTGGATATATGCACTATTATCTGAGTTGTGAACTTTTTGTTTACAATTTTACAATTGAGCATGCAAATGTATTAGCCGTGTAAAAACTAATATAAATACAAATTCTGAAGTGGATACATGAATTATTAGCTGAGTTGTGAACTTTTTGTTTACAATTTTACAATTGAGTATGCAAATGTATTAGGCATGTAAAAACTAATATAATTACAAATTCTGAAGTGGATACATGCATTATTAGCTGAGTTGTGAACTTTTTGTTTACAAATTTACAATTGAGTATGCAAATGTATTAGCCATGTAAAAACTAATATAATTACAAATTCTGAAGTGGATATATGCACTATTATCTGAGTTGTGAACTTTTTGTTTACAATTTTACAATTGAGTATGCAAATGTATTAGCCGTGTAAAAACTAATATAAATACAAATTCTGAAGTGGATATATGCACTATTATCTGAGTTGTGAACTTTTTGTTTACAATTTTACAATTGAGCATGCAAATGTATTAGCCGTGTAAAAACTAATATAAATACAAATTCTGAAGTGAATGCATTATTAGCTGAGTTGTGAACTTTTTGTTTACAATTTTACAATTGAGCATGCAAATGTATTAGCCGTGTAAAAACTAATATAAATACAAATTCTGAAGTGGATACATGCATTATTAGCTGAGTTGTGAACTTTTTGTTTACAAATTTACAATTGAGTATGCAAATGTATTAGCCTTGTAAAAACTAATATAAATACAAATTCTGAAGTGGATTCAGGCATTATTATCTGAGTTGTGAACTTTTTGTTTACAAATTTACAATTGAGTATGCAAATGTATAAGCCGTGTAAAAACTAATATAAGTACAAATTCTGCCGTGGATACATGCATTATTAGCGGAGTTGTGAACTTTTTGTTTACAAATTTACAATTGAGTATGCAAATGTATTAGCATTGTAAGAACTAATTTACATATAAAAAATATAAAGTGGATATATGCATTATTATCTGAGTTGTGAACTTTTTGTTTACAAATTTACAATTGAGTATGCAAATGTATTAGACGTGTAAAAACTAATATAAATATAAATTCTGAAGTGGATTCAGGCATTATTAGCTGAGCTGTGAACTTTTTGTTTTCAAATTTACAATTGAGTAGGCAAATGTATTAGCCGTGTAAAAACTATTATAAATACAAATTCTGAAGTGGATATATGCATTATTATCTGAGTTGTGAACTTTTTGTTTACAAATTTACAATTGAGTATGCAAATGAATTAGCCTTTTAAAAACTAATATAAGTACAAATTCTGCCGTGGATACATGCATTATTAGCTGAGTTGTGAACTTTTTGTTTACAATTTTACAATTGAGCATGCAAATGTATTAGCCGTGTAAAAACTAATATAAATACAAATTCTGAAGTGAATGCATTATTAGCTGAGTTGTGAACTTTTTGTTTACAATTTTACAATTGAGCATGCAAATGTATTAGCCGTGTAAAAACTAAAATAAATACAAATTCTGAAGTGGATACATGCATTATTAGCTGAGTTGTGAACTTTTTGTTTACAAATTTACAATTGAGTATGCAAATGTATTAGCCTTGTAAAAACTAATATAAATACAAATTCTGAAGTGGATTCAGGCATTATTATCTGAGTTGTGAACTTTTTGTTTACAAATTTACAATTGAGTATGCAAATGTATAAGCCGTGTAAAAACTAATATAAGTACAAATTCTGCCGTGGATACATGCATTATTAGCGGAGTTGTGAACTTTTTGTTTACAAATTTACAATTGAGTATGCAAATGTATTAGCATTGTAAGAACTAATTTAAATATAAAAAATATAAAGTGGATATATGCATTATTATCTGAGTTGTGAACTTTTTGTTTACAAATTTACAATTGAGTATGCAAATGTATTAGACGTGTAAAAACTAATATAAATATAAATTCTGAAGTGGATTCAGGCATTATTAGCTGAGCTGTGAACTTTTTGTTTTCAAATTTACAATTGAGCATGCAAATGTATTAGCCGTGTAAAAACTAATATAAATACAAATTCTGAAGTGGATATATGCACTATTATCTGAGTTGTGAACTTTTTGTTTACAATTTTACAATTGAGCATGCAAATGTATTTGCCGTGTAAAAACTAATATAAATACAAATTCTGAAGTGGATATATGCACTATTATCTGAGTTGTGAACTTTTTGTTTACAATTTTACAATTGAACATGCAAATGTATTTGCCGTGTAAAAACTAATATAAATACAAATTTTGAAGTGGATTCAGGCATTATTAGCTGAGTTGTGAAATTTTTGTTTACAAATTTATACCTGAGTATGCAAATGTATTAACCTTGTAAAAACTAATATAAATACAAATTCTGAAGTGGATACATGCATTATTAGCTGAGTTGTGAACTTTTTGTTTACAATTTTACAATTGAGCATGCAAATGTATTAGCCGTGTAAAAACTAATATAAATACAAATTTTGAAGTGGATTCAGGCATTATTAGCTGAGTTGTGAACTTTTTGTTTACAAATTTACAATTGAGCATGCAAATGTATTAGCCGTGTAAAAACTAATATAAATACAAATTCTGAAGTGGATATATGCACTATTATCTGAGTTGTGAACTTTTTGTTTACAATTTTACAATTGAGCATGCAAATGTATTTGCCGTGTAAAAACTAATATAAATACAAATTTTGAAGTGGATTCAGGCATTATTAGCTGAGTTGTGAAATTTTTGTTTACAAATTTATACCTGAGTATGCAAATGTATTAACCTTGTAAAAACTAATATAAATACAAATTCTGAAGTGGATACATGCATTATTAGCTGAGTTGTGAACTTTTTGTTTACAAATTTACAATTGAGTATGCAAATGTATTAGCCATGTAAAAACTAATATAATTACAAATTCTGAAGTGGATATATGCACTATTATCTGAGTTGTGAACTTTTTGTTTACAATTTTACAATTGAGCATGCAAATGTATTAGCCGTGTAAAAACTAATATAAATACAAATTTTGAAGTGGATTCAGGCATTATTAGCTGAGTTGTGAAATTTTTGTTTACAAATTTATACCTGAGTATGCAAATGTATTAACCTTGTAAAAACTAATATAAATACAAATTCTGAAGTGGATACATGCATTATTAGCTGAGTTGTGAACTTTTTGTTTACAAATTTACAATTGAGTATGCAAATGTATTAGCCATGTAAAAACGAATATAAATACAAATTCTGCCGTGGATACATGCATTATTAGCGGAGTTGTGAACTTTTTGTTTACAAATTTACAATTGAGTATGCAAATGTATTAGCCATGTAAAAACTAATATAAATACAAATTCTGAAGTGAATACAGGCATTATTAGCTGAGTTGTGAACTTTTTGTTTACAAATTTACAATTGAGTATGCAAATGTATTAGCCTTGTAAAAACTAATATAAATACAAATTCTGAAGTGGATACATGAATTATTAGCTGAGTTGTGAACTTTTTGTTTACAAATTTATACCTGAGTATGCAAATGTATTAACCTTGTAAAAACTAATATAAATACAAATTCTGAAGTGGATTCAGGCATTATTAGCTGAGTTGTGAACTTTTTGTTTACAAATTTACAATTGAGTATGCAAATGTATTAGCCTTGTAAAAACTAATATAAATACAAATTCTGAAGTGGATACAGGCATTATTAGCTGAGTTGTGAACTTTTTGTTTACAAATTTACAATTGAGTATGCAAATGTATTAGCCTTGTAAAAACTAATATAAATACAAATTCTGAAGTGGATACAGGCATTATTAGCTGAGTTGTGAACTTTTTGTTTACAAATTTACAATTCAGTATGCAAATGTATTAGCCGTGTAAAGACTATTATAAATACAAATTCTGAAGTGGATACAGGCATTATTAGCTGCGCTGTGAACTTTTTGTTTACAAATTTACAATTGAGTATGCCGTGTAAAAACTAATATAAATACAAATTCGGAAGTCGATACAGGCATTATTAGCTGAGCTGTGAACTTTTTGTTTACAAATTTACAATTGAGTATGCAAATGTATTAGCCGTGTAAAAACGAATATAAATACAAATTCTGCCGTGGATACATGCATTATTAGCGGAGTTGTGAACTTTTTGTTTACAAATTTACAATTGAGTATGCAAATGTATTAGCCGTGTAAAAAAACTATTATAAATACTATTATAAATACAAATTCTGAAGTGGATATATGCATTATTATCTGAGTTGTGAACTTTTTGTTTACAAATTTACAATTGAGTATGCAAATGAATAAGCCTTCTAAAAACTAATATAAGTACAAATTCTGCCGTGGATACATGCATTATTAGCGGAGTTGTGAACTTTTTGTTTACAAATTTACAATTGAGTATGCAAATGTATTAGCCGTGTAAAAACGAATATAAATACAAATTCTGCCGTGGATACATGCATTATTAGCGGAGTTGTGAACTTTTTGTTTACAAATTTACAATTGAGTATGAAAATGTATTAACCATGTAAAAACTAATATAAATACAAATTCTGCCGTGGATACATGCATTATTAGCGGAGTTGTGAACTTTTTGTTTACAAATTTACAATTGAGTATGCAAATGTATTAGCCATGTAAAAACTAATATAAATACAAATTCTGAAGTGAATACAGGCATTATTAGCTGAGTTGTGAACTTTTTGTTTACAAATTTACAATTGAGTATGCAAATGTATTAGCCTTGTAAAAACTAATATAAATACAAATTCTGAAGTGGATACATGAAATATTAGCTGAGTTGTGAACTTTTTGTTTACAAATTTATACCTGAGTATGCAAATGTATTAACCTTGTAAAAGCTAATATAAATACAAATTCTGAAGTGGATTCAGGCATTATTAGCTGAGTTGTGAACTTTTTGTTTACAAATTTACAATTGAGTATGCAAATGTATTAGCCTTGTAAAAACTAATATAAATACAAATTCTGAAGTGGATACAGGCATTATTAGCTGAGTTGTGAACTTTTTGTTTACAAATTTACAATTGAGTATGCAAATGTATTAGCCTTGTAAAAACTAATATAAATACAAATTCTGAAGTGGATACAGGCATTATTAGCTGAGTTGTGAACTTTTTGTTTACAAATTTACAATTGAGTATGCAAATGTATTAGCCGTGTAAAAACTATTATAAATACAAATTCTGAAGTGGATATATGCATTATTATCTGAGTTGTGAACTTTTTGTTTACAAATTTACAATTGAGTATGCAAATGAATAAGCCTTCTAAAAACTAATATAAGTACAAATTCTGCCGTGGATACATGCATTATTAGCGGAGTTGTGAACTTTTTGTTTACAAATTTACAATTGAGTATGCAAATGTATTAGCCGTGTAAAAACGAATATAAATACAAATTCTGCCGTGGATACATGCATTATTAGCGGAGTTGTGAACTTTTTGTTTACAAATTTACAATTGAGTATGAAAATGTATTAACCATGTAAAAACTAATATAAATACAAATTCTGCCGTGGATACATGCATTATTAGCGGAGTTGTGAACTTTTTGTTTACAAATTTACAATTGAGTATGCAAATGTATTAGCCATGTAAAAACTAATATAAATACAAATTCTGAAGTGAATACAGGCATTATTAGCTGAGTTGTGAACTTTTTGTTTACAAATTTACAATTGAGTATGCAAATGTATTAGCCTTGTAAAAACTAATATAAATACAAATTCTGAAGTGGATACATGAAATATTAGCTGAGTTGTGAACTTTTTGTTTACAAATTTATACCTGAGTATGCAAATGTATTAACCTTGTAAAAACTAATATAAATACAAATTCTGAAGTGGATTCAGGCATTATTAGCTGAGTTGTGAACTTTTTGTTTACAAATTTACAATTGAGTATGCAAATGTATTAGCCTTGTAAAAACTAATATAAATACAAATTCTGAAGTGGATACAGGCATTATTAGCTGAGTTGTGAACTTTTTGTTTACAAATTTACAATTGAGTATGCAAATGTATTAGCCTTGTAAAAACTAATATAAATACAAATTCTGAAGTGGATACAGGCATTATTAGCTGAGTTGTGAACTTTTTGTTTACAAATTTACAATTGAGTATGCAAATGTATTAGCCGTGTAAAAACTATTATAAATACAAATTCTGAAGTGGATATATGCATTATTATCTGAGTTGTGAACTTTTTGTTTACAAATTTACAATTGAGTATGCAAATGAATAAGCCTTCTAAAAACTAATATAAGTACAAATTCTGCCGTGGATACATGCATTATTAGCGGAGTTGTGAACTTTTTGTTTACAAATTTACAATTGAGTATGCAAATGTATTAGCCGTGTAAAAACGAATATAAATACAAATTCTGCCGTGGATACATGCATTATTAGCGGAGTTGTGAACTTTTTGTTTACAAATTTACAATTGAGTATGAAAATGTATTAACCATGTAAAAACTAATATAAATACAAATTCTGCCGTGGATACATGCATTATAAGCGGAGTTGTGAACTTTTTGTTTACAAATTTACAATTGAGTATGCAAATGTATTAGCCATGTAAAAACTAATATAAATACAAATTCTGAAGTGAATACAGGCATTATTAGCTGAGTTGTGAACTTTTTGTTTACAAATTTACAATTGAGTATGCAAATGTATTAGCCTTGTAAAAACTAATATAAATACAAATTCTGAAGTGGATACAGGCATTATTAGCTGAGTTGTGAACTTTTTGTTTACAAATTTACAATTGAGTATGCAAATGTATTAGCCGTGTAAAAACTATTATAAATACAAATTCTGAAGTGGATATATGCATTATTATCTGAGTTGTGAACTTTTTGTTTACAAATTTACAATTGAGTATGCAAATGAATAAGCCTTCTAAAAACTAATATAAGTACAAATTCTGCCGTGGATACATGCATTATTAGCGGAGTTGTGAACTTTTTGTTTACAAATTTACAATTGAGTATGCAAATGTATTAGCCGTGTAAAAACGAATATAAATACAAATTCTGCCGTGGATACATGCATTATTAGCGGAGTTGTGAACTTTTTGTTTACAAATTTACAATTGAGTATGAAAATGTATTAACCATGTAAAAACTAATATAAATACAAATTCTGCCGTGGATACATGCATTATTAGCGGAGTTGTGAACTTTTTGTTTACAAATTTACGATTGAGTATGCAAATGTATTAGCCATGTAAAAACTAATATAAATACAAATTCTGAAGTGAATACAGGCATTATTAGCTGAGTTGTGAACTTTTTGTTTACAAATTTACAATTGAGTATGCAAATGTATTAGCCTTGTAAAAACTAATATAAATACAAATTCTGAAGTGGATACATGAATTATTAGCTGAGTTGTGAACTTTTTGTTTACAAATTTATACCTGAGTATGCAAATGTATTAACCTTGTAAAAACTAATATAAATACAAATTCTGAAGTGGATTCAGGCATTATTAGCTGAGTTGTGAACTTTTTGTTTACAAATTTACAATTGAGTATGCAAATGTATTAGCCTTGTAAAAACTAATATAAATACAAATTCTGAAGTGGATACAGGCATTATTAGCTGAGTTGTGAACTTTTTGTTTATAAATTTACAATTGAGTATGCAAATGTATTAGCCTTGTAAAAACTAATATAAATACAAATTCTGAAGTGGATACAGGCATTATTAGCTGAGTTGTGAACTTTTTGTTTACAAATTTACAATTGAGTATGCAAATGTATTAGCCGTGTAAAAACTATTATAAATACAAATTCTGAAGTGGATATATGCATTATTATCTGAGTTGTGAACTTTTTGTTTACAAATTTACAATTGAGTATGCAAATGAATAAGCCTTCTAAAAACTAATATAAGTACAAATTCTGAAGTGGATACAGGCATTATTAGCGGAGTTGTGAACTTTTTGTTTACAAATTTACAATTGAGTATGCAAATGTATTAGCCTTGTAAAAACTAATATAAATACAAATTCTGAAGTGGATACAGGCATTATTAGCTGAGTTGTGAACTTTTTGTTTACAAATTTACAATTCAGTATGCAAATGTATTAGCCGTGTAAAAACTATTATAAATACAAATTCTGAAGTGGATACAGGCATTATTAGCTGCGCTGTGAACTTTTTGTTTACAAATTTACAATTGAGTATGCCGTGTAAAAACTAATATAAATACAAATTCGGAAGTCGATACAGGCATTATTAGCTGAGCTGTGAACTTTTTGTTTACAAATTTACAATTGAGTATGCAAATGTATTAGCCGTTTAAAAACGAATATAAATACAAATTCTGCCGTGGATACATGCATTATTAGCGGAGTTGTGAACTTTTTGTTTACAAATTTACAATTGAGTATGCAAATGTATTAGCCGTGTAAAAAAACTATTATAAATACTATTATAAATACAAATTCTGAAGTGGATATATGCATTATTATCTGAGTTGTGAACTTTTTGTTTACAAATTTACAATTGAGTATGCAAATGAATTAGCCTTCTAAAAACTAATATAAGTACAAATTTTGCCGTGGATACAGGCATTATTAGCTGAGCTGTGAACTTTTTGTTTACAAATTTACAATTGAGTATGCAAATGTATTAGCCGTGTAAAAACGAATATAAATACAAATTCTGCCGTGGATACATGCATTATTAGCGGAGTTGTGAACTTTTTGTTTACAAATTTACAATTGAGTATGAAAATGTATTAACCATGTAAAAACTAATATAAATACAAATTCTGCCGTGGATACATGCATTATTAGCGGAGTTGTGAACTTTTTGTTTACAAATTTACAATTGAGTATGCAAATGTATTAGCCATGTAAAAACTAATATAAATACAAATTCTGAATTGAATACAGGCATTATTAGCTGAGTTGTGAACTTTTTGTTTACAAATTTACAATTGAGTATGCAAATGTATTAGCCTTGTAAAAACTAATATAAATACAAATTCTGAAGTGGATACATGAATTATTAGCTGAGTTGTGAACTTTTTGTTTACAAATTTATACCTGAGTATGCAAATGTATTAACCTTGTAAAAACTAATATAAATACAAATTCTGAAGTGGATTCAGGCATTATTAGCTGAGTTGTGAACTTTTTGTTTACAAATTTACAGTTGAGTATGCAAATGTATTAGCCTTGTAAAAACTAATATAAATACAAATTCTGAAGTGGATACAGGCATTATTAGCTGAGTTGTGAAATTTTTGTTTACAAATTTACAATTGAGTATGCAAATGTATTAGCCTTGTAAAAACTAATATAAATACAAATTCTGAAGTGGATACAGGCATTATTAGCTGCGCTGTGAACTTTTTGTTTACAAATTTACAATTGAGTATGCCGTGTAAAAACTAATATAACTACAAATTCGGAAGTCGATACAGGCATTATTAGCTGAGCTGTGAACTTTTTGTTTACAAATTTACAATTGAGTATGCAAATGTATTAGCCGTGTAAAAACGAATATAAATACAAATTCTGCCGTGGATACATGCATTATTAGCGGAGTTGTGAACTTTTTGTTTACAAATTTACAATTGAGTATGAAAATGTATTAACCATGTAAAAACTAATATAAATACAAATTCTGAAGTGGATACATTATTAGCTGAGTTGTGAACTTTTTGTTTACAAATTTACAATTGAGTATGCAAATGTATTAGCCTTGTAAAAACGAATATAAATACAAATTCTGCCGTGGATACATGCATTATTAGCGGAGTTGTGAACTTTTTGTTTACAAATTTACAATTGAGTATGCAAATGTATTAGCCATGTAAAAACTAATATAAATACTAAATTCTGAAGTGGATACAGGCATTATTATCTGAGTTGTGAACTTTTTGTTTACAAATTTACAATTGAGTATGCAAATGTATTAGCCTTGTAAAAACTAATATAAATACAAATTCTGAAGTGGATACAGGCATTATTAGCTGAGTTGTGAACTTTTTGTTTACAAATTTACAATTGAGTATGCAAATGTATTAGCCTTGTAAAAACTAATATAAATACAAATTCTGAAGTGGATACAGGCATTATTAGCTGAGTTGTGAACTTTTTGTTTACAAATTTACAATTGAGTATGCAAATGTATTAGCCGTGTAAAAACTATTATAAATACAAATTCTGAAGTGGATATATGCATTATTATCTGAGTTGTGAACTTTTTGTTTACAAATTTACAATTGAGTATGCAAATGAATAAGCCTTCTAAAAACTAATATAAGTACAAATTCTGCCGTGGATACATGCATTATTAGCGGAGTTGTGAACTTTTTGTTTACAAATTTACAATTGAGTATGCAAATGTATTAGCCGTGTAAAAACTATTATAAATACAAATTCTGAAGTGGATATATGCATTATTAGCTGAGTTGTTAACTTTTTGTTTACAAATTTACAATTGAGTATGCAAATGAATTAGCCTTTTAAAAACTAATATAAGTACAAATTTTGCCGTGGATACATGCATTATTAGCGGAGTTGTGAACTTTTTGTTTACAAATTTACAATTGAGTATGCAAATGTATTAGCCATGTAAAAACTAATATAAATACAAATTCTGAAGTGGATACAGGCATTATTAGCTGAGTTGTGAACTTTTTGTTTACAAATTTACAATTGAGTATGCAAATGTATTAGCCTTGTAAAAACTAATATAAATACAAATTCTGAAGTGGATACAGGCATTATTAGCTGAGTTGTGAACTTTTTGTTTACAAATTTACAATTGAGTATGCAAATGTATTAGCCGTGTAAAAACTATTATAAATACAAATTCTGAAGTGGATATATGCATTATTATCTGAGTTGTGAACTTTTTGTTTACAAATTTACAATTGAGTATGCAAATGAATAAGCCTTCTAAAAACTAATATAAGTACAAATTCTGCCGTGGATACATGCATTATTAGCGGAGTTGTGAACTTTTTGTTTACAAATTTACAATTGAGTATGCAAATGTATTAGCCGTGTAAAAACGAATATAAATACAAATTCTGCCGTGGATACATGCATTATTAGCGGAGTTGTGAACTTTTTGTTTACAAATTTACAATTGAGTATGAAAATGTATTAACCATGTAAAAACTAATATAAATACAAATTCTGCCGTGGATACATGCATTATTAGCGGAGTTGTGAACTTTTTGTTTACAAATTTACGATTGAGTATGCAAATGTATTAGCCATGTAAAAACTAATATAAATACAAATTCTGAAGTGAATACAGGCATTATTAGCTGAGTTGTGAACTTTTTGTTTACAAATTTACAATTGAGTATGCAAATGTATTAGCCTTGTAAAAACTAATATAAATACAAATTCTGAAGTGGATACATGAATTATTAGCTGAGTTGTGAACTTTTTGTTTACAAATTTATACCTGAGTATGCAAATGTATTAACCTTGTAAAAACTAATATAAATACAAATTCTGAAGTGGATTCAGGCATTATTAGCTGAGTTGTGAACTTTTTGTTTACAAATTTACAATTGAGTATGCAAATGTATTAGCCTTGTAAAAACTAATATAAATACAAATTCTGAAGTGGATACAGGCATTATTAGCTGAGTTGTGAACTTTTTGTTTATAAATTTACAATTGAGTATGCAAATGTATTAGCCTTGTAAAAACTAATATAAATACAAATTCTGAAGTGGATACAGGCATTATTAGCTGAGTTGTGAACTTTTTGTTTACAAATTTACAATTGAGTATGCAAATGTTTTAGCCGTGTAAAAACTATTATAAATACAAATTCTGAAGTGGATATATGCATTATTATCTGAGTTGTGAACTTTTTGTTTACAAATTTACAATTGAGTATGCAAATGAATAAGCCTTCTAAAAACTAATATAAGTACAAATTCTGAAGTGGATACAGGCATTATTAGCGGAGTTGTGAACTTTTTGTTTACAAATTTACAATTGAGTATGCAAATGTATTAGCCTTGTAAAAACTAATATAAATACATATTCTGAAGTGGATACAGGCATTATTAGCTGAGTTGTGAACTTTTTGTTTACAAATTTACAATTCAGTATGCAAATGTATTAGCCGTGTAAAAACTATTATAAATACAAATTCTGAAGTGGATACAGGCATTATTAGCTGCGCTGTGAACTTTTTGTTTACAAATTTACAATTGAGTATGCCGTGTAAAAACTAATATAAATACAAATTCGGAAGTCGATACAGGCATTATTAGCTGAGCTGTGAACTTTTTGTTTACAAATTTACAATTGAGTATGCAAATGTATTAGCCGTTTAAAAACGAATATAAATACAAATTCTGCCGTGGATACATGCATTATTAGCGGAGTTGTGAACTTTTTGTTTACAAATTTACAATTGAGTATGCAAATGTATTAGCCGTGTAAAAAAACTATTATAAATACTATTATAAATACAAATTCTGAAGTGGATATATGCATTATTATCTGAGTTGTGAACTTTTTGTTTACAAATTTACAATTGAGTATGCAAATGAATTAGCCTTCTAAAAACTAATATAAGTACAAATTTTGCCGTGGATACAGGCATTATTAGCTGAGCTGTGAACTTTTTGTTTACAAATTTACAATTGAGTATGCAAATGTATTAGCCGTGTAAAAACGAATATAAATACAAATTCTGCCGTGGATACATGCATTATTAGCGGAGTTGTGAACTTTTTGTTTACAAATTTACAATTGAGTATGAAAATGTATTAACCATGTAAAAACTAATATAAATACAAATTCTGCCGTGGATACATGCATTATTAGCGGAGTTGTGAACTTTTTGTTTACAAATTTACAATTGAGTATGCAAATGTATTAGCCATGTAAAAACTAATATAAATACAAATTCTGAATTGAATACAGGCATTATTAGCTGAGTTGTGAATTTTTTGTTTACAAATTTACAATTGAGTATGCAAATGTATTAGCCTTGTAAAAACTAATATAAATACAAATTCTGAAGTGGATACATGAATTATTAGCTGAGTTGTGAACTTTTTGTTTACAAATTTACAATTGAGTATGCAAATGTATTAACCTTGTAAAAACTAATATAAATACAAATTCTGAAGTGGATTCAGGCATTATTAGCTGAGTTGTGAACTTTTTGTTTACAAATTTACAGTTGAGTATGCAAATGTATTAGCCTTGTAAAAACTAATATAAATACAAATTCTGAAGTGGATACAGGCATTATTAGCTGAGTTGTGAAATTTTTGTTTACAAATTTACAATTGAGTATGCAAATGTATTAGCCTTGTAAAAACTAATATAAATACAAATTCTGAAGTGGATACAGGCATTATTAGCTGCGCTGTGAACTTTTTGTTTACAAATTTACAATTGAGTATGCCGTGTAAAAACTAATATAAGTACAAATTCGGAAGTCGATACAGGCATTATTAGCTGAGCTGTGAACTTTTTGTTTACAAATTTACAATTGAGTATGCAAATGTATTAGCCGTGTAAAAACGAATATAAATACAAATTCTGCCGTGGATACATGCATTATTAGCGGAGTTGTGAACTTTTTGTTTACAAATTTACAATTGAGTATGAAAATGTATTAACCATGTAAAAACTAATATAAATACAAATTCTGAAGTGGATACAGGCATTATTAGCTGAGTTGTGAACTTTTTGTTTACAAATTTACAATTGAGTATGCAAATGTATTAGCCTTGTAAAAACTAATATAAATACAAATTCTGCCGTGGATACATGCATTATTAGCGGAGTTGTGAACTTTTTGTTTACAAATTTACAATTGAGTATGCAAATGTATTAGCCATGTAAAAACTAATATAAATACTAAATTCTGAAGTGGATACAGGCATTATTATCTGAGTTGTGAACTTTTTGTTTACAAATTTACAATTGAGTATGCAAATGTATTAGCCTTGTAAAAACTAATATAAATACAAATTCTGAAGTGGATACAGGCATTATTAGCTGAGTTGTGAACTTTTTGTTTACAAATTTACAATTGAGTATGCAAATGTATTAGCCTTGTAAAAACTAATATAAATACAAATTCTGAAGTGGATACAGGCATTATTAGCTGAGTTGTGAACTTTTTGTTTACAAATTTACAATTGAGTATGCAAATGTATTAGCCGTGTAAAAACTATTATAAATACAAATTCTGAAGTGGATATATGCATTATTATCTGAGTTGTGAACTTTTTGTTTACAAATTTACAATTGAGTATGCAAATGAATAAGCCTTCTAAAAACTAATATAAGTACAAATTCTGCCGTGGATACATGCATTATTAGCGGAGTTGTGAACTTTTTGTTTACAAATTTACAATTGAGTATGCAAATGTATTAGCCGTGTAAAAACTATTATAAATACAAATTCTGAAGTGGATATATGCATTATTAGCTGAGTTGTTAACTTTTTGTTTACAAATTTACAATTGAGTATGCAAATGAATTAGCCTTTTAAAAACTAATATAAGTACAAATTTTGCCGTGGATACATGCATTATTAGCGGAGTTGTGAACTTTTTGTTTACAAATTTACAATTGAGTATGCAAATGTATTAGCCATGTAAAAACTAATATAAATACAAATTCTGAAGTGGATACAGACATTATTAGCTGAGCTGTGAACTTTTTGTTTTCAAATTTACAATTGAGTATGCAAATGTATTAGCCGTGTAAAAACTATTATAAATACAAATTCTGAAGTGGATATATGCATTATTATCTGAGTTGTGAACTTTTTGTTTACAAATTTACAATTGAGTATGCAAATGAATAAGCCTTCTAAAAACTAATATAAGTACAAATTCTGCCGTGGATACATGCATTATTAGCGGAGTTGTGAACTTTTTGTTTACAAATTTACAATTGAGTATGCAAATGTATTAGCCATGTAAAAACTAATATAAATACAAATTCTGAAGTGAATACTGGCATTATTAGCTGAGTTGTGAACTTTTTGTTTACAAATTTACAATTGAGTATGCAAATGTATTAGCCTTGTAAAAACTAATATAAATACAAATTCTGAAGTGGATACATGAATTATTAGCTGAGTTGTGAACTTTTTGTTTACAAATTTATACCTGAGTATGCAAATGTATTAACCTTGTAAAAACTAATATAAATACAAATTCTGAAGTGGATTCAGGCATTATTAGCTGAGTTGTGAACTTTTTGTTTACAAATTTGCAATTAAGTATGCAAATGTATTAGCCTTGTAAAAACTAATATAAATACAAATTCTGAAGTGGATACAGGCATTATTAGCTGAGTTGTGAAATTTTTGTTTACAAATTTACAATTGAGTATGCAAATGTATTAGCCTTGTTAAAACTAATATAAATACAAATTCTGAAGTGGATACAGGCATTATTAGCTGCGCTGTGAACTTTTTGTTTACAAATTTACAATTGAGTATCCCGTGTAAAAACTAATATAAATACAAATTCGGAAGTCGATACAGACATTATTAGCTGAGCTGTGAACTCTTTGTTTACAAATTTACAATTGAGTATGCAAATGTATTAGCCGTGTAAAAACGAATATAAATACAAATTCTGCCGTGGATACATGCATTATTAGCGGAGTTGTGAACTTTTTGTTTACAAATTTACAATTGAGTATGCAAATGTATTAGCCATGTAAAAACTAATATAAATACAAATTCTGAAGTGAATACTGGCATTATTAGCTGAGTTGTGAACTTTTTGTTTACAAATTTACAATTGAGTATGAAAATGTATTAACCATGTAAAAACTAATATAAGTACAAATTCTGAAGTGGATACAGGCATTATTAGCTGAGTTGTGAACTTTTTGTTTACAAATTTACAATTGAGTATGCAAATGTATTAGCCTTGTAAAAACTAATATAAATACAAATTCTGAAGTGGATACAGGCATTATTAGCTGCGCTGTGAACTTTTTGTTTACAAATTTACAATTGAGTATGCCGTGTAAAAACTAATATAAATACAAATTCGGAAGTCGATACAGACATTATTAGCTGAGCTGTGAACTTTTTGTTTACAAATTTACAATTGAGTATGCAAATGTATTAGCCGTGTAAAAACGAATATAAATACAAATTCTGCCGTGGATACATGCATTATTAGCGGAGTTGTGAACTTTTTGTTTACAAATTTACAATTGAGTATGCAAATGTATTAGCCTTGTAAAAACTAATATAAATACAAATTCTGAAGTGGATACAGGCATTATTAGCTGAGTTGTGAAATTTTTGTTTACAAATTTACAATTGAGTATGCAAATGTATTAGCCTTGTAAAAACTAATATAAATACAAATTCTGAAGTGGATACAGGCATTATTAGCTGCGCTGTGAACTTTTTGTTTACAAATTTACAATTGAGTATGCCGTGTAAAAACTAATATAAATACAAATTCGGAAGTCGATACAGGCATTATTAGCTGAGCTGTGAACTTTTTGTTTACAAATTTACAATTGAGTATGCAAATGTATTAGCCGTGTAAAAACGAATATAAATACAAATTCTGCCGTGGATACATGCATTATTAGCGGAGTTGTGAACTTTTTGTTTACAAATTTACAATTGAGTATGCAAATGTATTAGCCTTGTAAAAACTAATATAAATACAAATTCTGCCGTGGATACATGCATTATTAGCGGAGTTGTGAACTTTTTGTTTACAAATTTACAATTGAGTATGCAAATGTATTAGCCATGTAAAAACTAATATAAATACTAAATTCTGAAGTGGATACAGGCATTATTAGCTGAGTTGCGAACTTTTTGTTTACAAATTTACAATTGAGTATGCAAATGTATTAGCCTTGTAAAAACTAATATAAATACAAATTCTGAAGTGGATACAGGCATTATTAGCTGAGTTGTGAACTTTTTGTTTACAAATTTACAATTGAGTATGCAAATGTATTAGCCTTGTAAAAACTAATATAAATACAAATTCTGAAGTGGATACAGGCATTATTAGCTGAGTTGTGAACTTTTTGTTTACAAATTTACAATTGAGTATGCAAATGTATTAGCCGTGTAAAAACTATTATAAATACAAATTCTGAAGTGGATATATGCATTATTATCTGAGTTGTGAACTTTTTGTTTACAAATTTACAATTGAGTATGCAAATGAATAAGCCTTCTAAAAACTAATATAAGTACAAATTCTGCCGTGGATACATGCATTATTAGCGGAGTTGTGAACTTTTTGTTTACAAATTTACAATTGAGTATGCAAATGTATTAGCCATGTAAAAACTAATATAAATACAAATTCTGAAGTGAATACAGGCATTATTAGCTGAGTTGTGAACTTTTTGTTTACAAATTTTCAATTGAGTATGCAAATGTATTAGCCTTGTAAAAACTAATATAAATACAAATTCTAAAGTGGATACAGACATTATTAGCTGAGTTATGAACTTTTTGTTTACAATTTACAATTGAGTATGCAAATGTATAAGCCGTGTAAAAACTAATATAAGTACAAATTCTGCCGTGGATACATGCATTATTAGCTGAGTTGTGAACTTTTTGTTTACAAATTTACAATTGAGTATGCAAATGTATTAGCATTGTAAGAACTAATTTAAATATAAAATCTGCCGTGGATACATGCATTACTATCTGAGTTGTGAACTTTTTGTTTACAAATTTACAATTGAGTATGCAAATGTATTTGCCTTGTAAAAACTAATATAATTACAAATTCTGAAGTGGATTCAGGCATTATTAGCTGAGTTGTGAACTTTTTGTTTTCAAATTTACAATTGAGTATGCAAATGTATTAGCCGTGTAAAAACTATTATAAATACAAATTCTGAAGTGGATATATGCATTATTATCTGAGTTGTGAACTTTTTGTTTACAAATTTACAATTGAGTATGCAAATGAATTAGCCTTCTAAAAACTAATATAAGTACAAATTTTGCCGTGGATACATGCATTATTAGCGGAGTTGTGAACTTTTTGTTTACAAATTTACAATTGAGTATGCAAATGTATTAGCCATGTAAAAACTAATATAAATACAAATTCTGAAGTGAATACAGGCATTATTAGCTGAGTTGTGAACTTTTTGTTTACAAATTTACAATTGAGTATGCAAATGTATTAGCCATGTAAAAACTAATATAAATACAAATTCTGCCGTGGATACATGCATTATTAGCGGAGTTGTGAACTTTTTGTTTACAAATTTACAATTGAGTATGCAAATGTATTAGCCATGTAAAAACTAATATAAATACTAAATTCTGAAGTGGATACAGGCATTATTAGCTGAGTTGCGAACTTTTTGTTTACAAATTTACAATTGAGTATGCAAATGTATTAGCCTTGTAAAAACTAATATAAATACAAATTCTGAAGTGGATACAGGCATTATTAGCGGAGTTGTGAACTTTTTGTTTACAAATTTACAATTGAGTATGCAAATGTATTAGCCTTGTAAAAACTAATATAAATACAAATTCTGAAGTGGATACATGCATTATTATCTGAGTTGTGAACTTTTTGTTTACAAATTTACAATTGAGTATGCAAATGAATAAGCCTTCTAAAAACTAATATAAGTACAAATTCTGCCGTGGATACATGCATTATTAGCGGAGTTGTGAACTTTTTGTTTACAAATTTACAATTGAGTATGCAAATGTATTAGCCGTGTAAAAACTAATATAAGTACAAATTCTGAAGTGGATATATGCATTATTATCTGAGTTGTGAAGTTTTTGATTACAAATTTCATTATTAGCTGAGATGTGAACTTTTTGTTTACAAATTTACAATTGAGTATGCAAATGTATTAGCCATGTAAAAACTAATATAAATACAAATTCTGAAGTGAATACAGGCATTATTAGCTGAGTTGTGAACTTTTTGTTTACAAATTTACAATTGAGTATGCAAATGTATTAGCCATGTAAAAACTAATATAAATACAAATTCTGCCGTGGATACATGCATTATTAGCGGAGTTGTGAACTTTTTGTTTACAAATTTACAATTGAGTATGCAAATGTATTAGCCATGTAAAAACTAATATAAATACTAAATTCTGAAGTGGATACAGGCATTATTAGCTGAGTTGCGAACTTTTTGTTTACAAATTTACAATTGAGTATGCAAATGTATTAGCCTTGTAAAAACTAATATAAATACAAATTCTGAAGTGGATACAGGCATTATTAGCTGAGTTGTGAACTTTTTGTTTACAAATTTACAATTCAGTATGCAAATGTATTAGCCGTGTAAAAACTATTATAAATACAAATTCTGAAGTGGATATATGCATTATTATCTGAGTTGTGAACTTTTTGTTTACAAATTTACAATTGAGTATGCAAATGAATAAGCCTTCTAAAAACTAATATAAGTACAAATTCTGCCGTGGATACATGCATTATTAGCGGAGTTGTGAACTTTTTGTTTACAAATTTACAATTGAGTATGCAAATGTATTAGCCGTGTAAAAACTAATATAAGTACAAATTCTGAAGTTGATACATGAATTATTAGCTGAGTTGTGAATTTTTTGTCTACAAATTTACAATTGAGTATGCAAATGTATTAGCCGTGTAAAAACTAATATAATTACAAATTCTGAAGTGGATATATGCATTATTATCTGAGTTGTGAAGTTTTTGTTTACAAATTTCATTATTAGCTGAGATGTGAACTTTTTGTTTACAAATTTACAATTGAGTATGCAAATGTATTAGCCGTGTAAAAACTAATATAAGTACAAATTCTGAAGTTGATACATGAATTATTAGCTGAGTTGTGAACTTTTTGTTTACAAAGTTACAATTGAGTATGCAAATGTATTAGCCATGTAAAAACTAATATAAGTACAAATTCTGCCGTGGATACATGCATTATAAGCTGAGCTGTGAATTTTTTGTCTACAAATTTACAATTGAGTATGCAAATGTATTAGCCGTGTAAAAACTAATATAAATACTAAATCTGAAGTGGATACAGGCATTATTAGCTGAGTTGTGAATTTTTTGTCTACAAATTTACAATTGAGTATGCAAATGTATTAGCCGTGTAAAAACTAATATAATTACAAATTCTGAAGTGGATATATGCATTATTATCTGAGTTGTGAAGTTTTTGTTTACAAATTTCATTATTAGCTGAGATGTGAACTTTTTGTTTACAAATTTACAATTGAGTATGCAAATGTATTAGCCGTGTAAAAACTAATATAAGTACAAATTCTGAAGTTGATACATGAATTATTAGCTGAGTTGTGAACTTTTTGTTTACAAAGTTACAATTGAGTATGCAAATGTATTAGCCATGTAAAAACTAATATAAGTACAAATTCTGCCGTGGATACATGCATTATAAGCTGAGCTGTGAATTTTTTGTCTACAAATTTACAATTGAGTATGCAAATGTATTAGCCGTGTAAAAACTAATATAAATACTAAATCTGAAGTGGATACAGGCATTATTAGCTGAGTTGTGAACTTTTTGTTTACAAATTTACAATTGAGTATGCAAATGTATTAGCCATGTAAAAACTAATATAAATACAAATTCTGAAGTGAATATATGCATTATTATCTGAGTTGTGAAGTTTTTGTTTACAAATTTCATTATTAGCTGAGATGTGAACTTTTTGTTTACAAATTTACAATTGAGTATGCAAATGTATTAGCCGTGTAAAAACTAATATAAGTACAAATTCTGAAGTTGATACATGAATTATTAGCTGAGTTGTGAACTTTTTGTTTACAAAGTTACAATTGAGTATGCAAATGTATTAGCCATGTAAAAACTAATATAAGTACAAATTCTGCCGTGGATACATGCATTATAAGCTGAGCTGTGAATTTTTTGTCTACAAATTTACAATTGAGTATGCAAATGTATTAGCCGTGTAAAAACTAATATAAATACTAAATCTGAAGTGGATACAGGCATTATTAGCTGAGTTGTGAACTTTTTGTTTACAAATTTACAATTGAGTATGCAAATGTATTAGCCATGTAAAAACTAATATAAATACAAATTCTGAAGTGAATATATGCATTATTATCTGAGTTGTGAAGTTTTTGTTTACAAATTTCATTATTAGCTGAGATGTGAACTTTTTGTTTACAAATTTACAATTGAGTATGCAAATGTATAAGCCGTGTAAAAACTAATATAAGTACAAATTCTGCCGTGGATACATGCATTATAAGCTGAGCTGTGAATTTTTTGTCTACAAATTTACAATTGAGTATGCAAATGTATTAGCCGTGTAAAAACTAATATAAATACTAAATCTGAAGTGGATACAGGCATTATTAGCTGAGTTGTGAACTTTTTGTTTACAAATTTACAATTGAGTATGCAAATGTATTAGCCATGTAAAAACTAATATAATTACAAATTCTGAAGTGGATATATGCATTATTATCTGAGTTGTGAAGTTTTTGTTTACAAATTTCATTATTAGCTGAGATGTGAACTTTTTGTTTACAAATTTACAATTGAGTATGCAAATGTATTAGCCGTGTAAAAACTAATATAAGTACAAATTCTGAAGTTGATACATGAATTATTAGCTGAGTTGTGAACTTTTTGTTTACAAAGTTACAATTGAGTATGCAAATGTATTAGCCATGTAAAAACTAATATAAGTACAAATTCTGCCGTGGATACATGCATTATAAGCTGAGCTGTGAATTTTTTGTCTACAAATTTACAATTGAGTATGCAAATGTATTAGCCGTGTAAAAACTAATATAATTACAAATTCTGAAGTGGATATATGCATTATTATCTGAGTTGTGAAGTTTTTGTTTACAAATTTCATTATTAGCTGAGATGTGAACTTTTTGTTTACAAATTTACAATTGAGTATGCAAATGTATTAGCCATGTAAAAACTAATATAATTACAAATTCTGAAGTGGATATATGCATTATTATCTGAGTTGTGAAGTTTTTGTTTACAAATTTCATTATTAGCTGAGATGTGAACTTTTTGTTTACAAATTTACAATTGAGTATGCAAATGTATTAGCCGTGTAAAAACTAATATAAGTACAAATTCTGAAGTTGATACATGAATTATTAGCTGAGTTGTGAACTTTTTGTTTACAAAGTTACAATTGAGTATGCAAATGTATTAGCCATGTAAAAACTAATACAATTACAAATTCTGAAGTGGATATATGCACTATTATCTGAGTTGTGAACTTTTTGTTTACAATTTTAGAATTGAGCATGCAAATGTATTAGCCGTGTAAAAACTAATATAAATACAAATTCTGAAGTGGATACATGAATTATAAGCTGAGCTGTGAATTTTTTGTCTACAAATTTACAATAAAAACTAATATAAGTACAAATTCTGCCGTGGATACATGCATTATAAGCTGAGCTGTGAATTTTTTGTCTACAAATTTACAATTGAGTATGCAAATGTATTAGCCGTGTAAAAACTAATATAAATACTAAATCTGAAGTGGATACAGGCATTATTAGCTGAGATGTGAACTTTTTGTTTACAAATTTACAATTGAGTATGCAAATGTATTAGCCGTGTAAAAACTAATATAAGTACAAATTCTGCCGTGGATACATGCATTATAAGCTGAGCTGTGAATTTTTTGTCTACAAATTTACAATTGAGTATGCAAATGTATTAGCCATGTAAAAACTAATATAAATACAAATTCTGAAGTGGATATATGCATTATTATCTGAGTTGTGAAGTTTTTGTTTACAAATTTCATTATTAGCTGAGATGTGAACTTTTTGTTTACAAATTTACAATTGAGTATGCAAATGTATAAGCCGTGTAAAAACTAATATAAGTACAAATTCTGCCGTGGATGCATGCATTATAAGCTGAGCTGTGAATTTTTTGTCTACAAATTTACAATTGAGTATGCAAATGTATTAGCCGTGTAAAAACTAATATAAATACTAAATCTGAAGTGGATACAGGCATTATTAGCTGAGTTGTGAACTTTTTGTTTACAAATTTACAATTGAGTATGCAAATGTATTAGCCAAGTAAAAACTAATATAAGTACAAATTCTGCCGTGGATACATGCATTATAAGCTGAGCTGTGAATTTTTTGCCTACAAATTTACAATATAAATACTAAATCTGAAGTGGATACAGGCATTATTAGCTGAGTTGTGAACTTTTTGTTTACAAATTTACAATTGAGTATGCAAATGTATTAGCCATGTAAAAACTAATATAATTACAAATTCTGAAGTGGATATATGCATTATTATCTGAGTTGTGAAGTTTTTGTTTACAAATTTCATTATTAGCTGAGATGTGAACTTTTTGTTTACAAATTTACAATTGAGTATGCAAATGTATTAGCCGTGTAAAAACTAATATAAGTACAAATTCTGAAGTTGATACATGAATTATTAGCTGAGTTGTGAACTTTTTGTTTACAAAGTTACAATTGAGTATGCAAATGTATTAGCCATGTAAAAACTAATATAAGTACAAATTCTGCCGTGGATACATGCATTATAAGCTGAGCTGTGAATTTTTTGTCTACAAATTTACAATTGAGTATGCAAATGTATTAGCCGTGTAAAAACTAATATAAATACTAAATCTGAAGTGGATACAGGCATTATTAGCTGAGTTGTGAACTTTTTGTTTACAAATTTAGAATTGAGTATGCAAATGTATTAGCCATGTAAAAACTAATATAATTACAAATTCTGAAGTGGATATATGCATTATTATCTGAGTTGTGAAGTTTTTGTTTACAAATTTCATTATTAGCTGAGATGTGAACTTTTTGTTTACAAATTTACAATTGAGTATGCAAATGTATTAGCCGTGTAAAAACTAATATAAGTACAAATTCTGAAGTTGATACATGAATTATTAGCTGAGTTGTGAACTTTTTGTTTACAAAGTTACAATTGAGTATGCAAATGTATTAGCCATGTAAAAACTAATACAATTACAAATTCTGAAGTGGATATATGCACTATTATCTGAGTTGTGAACTTTTTGTTTACAATTTTAGAATTGAGCATGCAAATGTATTAGCCGTGTAAAAACTAATATAAATACAAATTCTGAAGTGGATACATGAATTATAAGCTGAGCTGTGAATTTTTTGTCTACAAATTTACAATAAAAACTAATATAAGTACAAATTCTGCCGTGGATACATGCATTATAAGCTGAGCTGTGAATTTTTTGTCTACAAATTTACAATTGAGTATGCAAATGTATTAGCCGTGTAAAAACTAATATAAATACTAAATCTGAAGTGGATACAGGCATTATTAGCTGAGTTGTGAACTTTTTGTTTACAAATTTACAATTGAGTATGGAAATGTATTAGCCATGTAAAAACTAATATAAATACAAATTCTGAAGTGGATATATGCATTATTATCTGAGTTGTGAAGTTTTTGTTTACAAATTTCATTATTAGCTGAGATGTGAACTTTTTGTTTACAAATTTACAATTGAGTATGCAAATGTATAAGCCGTGTAAAAACTAATATAAGTACAAATTCTGCCGTGGATGCATGCATTATAAGCTGAGCTGTGAATTTTTTGTCTACAAATTTACAATTGAGTATGCAAATGTATTAGCCGTGTAAAAACTAATATAAATACTAAATCTGAAGTGGATACAGGCATTATTAGCTGAGTTGTGAACTTTTTGTTTACAAATTTACAATTGAGTATGCAAATGTATTAGCCAAGTAAAAACTAATATAAGTACAAATTCTGCCGTGGATACATGCATTATAAGCTGAGCTGTGAATTTTTTGCCTACAAATTTACAATTGAGTATGCAAATGTATTAGCCGTGTAAAAACTAATATAAATACTAAATCTGAAGTGGATACAGGCATTATTAGCTGAGTTGTGAACTTTTTGTTTACAAATTTACAATTGAGTATGCAAATGTATTAGCCATGTAAAAACTAATATAATTACAAATTCTGAAGTGGATATATGCATTATTATCTGAGTTGTGAAGTTTTTGTTTACAAATTTCATTATTAGCTGAGATGTGAACTTTTTGTTTACAAATTTACAATTGAGTATGCAAATGTATTAGCCGTGTAAAAACTAATATAAGTACAAATTCTGAAGTTGATACATGAATTATTAGCTGAGTTGTGAACTTTTTGTTTACAAAGTTACAATTGAGTATGCAAATGTATTAGCCATGTAAAAACTAATATAAGTACAAATTCTGCCGTGGATACATGCATTATAAGCTGAGCTGTGAATTTTTTGTCTACAAATTTACAATTGAGTATGCAAATGTATTAGCCGTGTAAAAACTAATATAAATACTAAATCTGAAGTGGATACAAGCATTATTAGCTGAGTTGTGAACTTTTTGTTTACAAATTTACAATTGAGTATGCAAATGTATTAGCCATGTAAAAACTAATATAATTACAAATTCTGAAGTGGATATATGCATTATTATCTGAGTTGTGAAGTTTTTGTTTACAAATTTCATTATTAGCTGAGATGTGAACTTTTTGTTTACAAATTTACAATTGAGTAAGCAAATGTATTAGCCGTGTAAAAACTAATATAAGTACAAATTCTGAAGTTGATACATGAATTATTAGCTGAGTTGTGAACTTTTTGTTTACAAAGTTACAATTGAGTATGCAAATGTATTAGCCATGTAAAAACTAATACAATTACAAATTCTGAAGTGGATATATGCACTATTATCTGAGTTGTGAACTTTTTGTTTACAATTTTAGAATTGAGCATGCAAATGTATTAGCCGTGTAAAAACTAATATAAATACAAATTCTGAAGTGGATACATGAATTATAAGCTGAGCTGTGAATTTTTTGTCTACAAATTTACAATAAAAACTAATATAAGTACAAATTCTGCCTTGGATACATGCATTATAAGCTGAGCTGTGAATTTTTTGTCTACAAATTTACAATTGAGTATGCAAATGTATTAGCCGTGTAAAAACTAATATAAATACTAAATCTGAAGTGGATACAGGCATTATTAGCTGAGTTGTGAACTTTTTGTTTACAAATTTACAATTTAGTATGGAAATGTATTAGCCATGTAAAAACTAATATAAATACAAATTCTGAAGTGGATATATGCATTATTATCTGAGTTGTGAAGTTTTTGTTTACAAATTTCATTATTAGCTGAGATGTGAACTTTTTGTTTACAAATTTACAATTGAGTATGCAAATGTATAAGCCGTGTAAAAACTAATATAAGTACAAATTCTGCCGTGGATGCATGCATTATAAGCTGAGCTGTGAATTTTTTGTCTACAAATTTACAATTGAGTATGCAAATGTATTAGCCGTGTAAAAACTAATATAAATACTAAATCTGAAGTGGGTACAGGCATTATTAGCTGAGTTGTGAACTTTTTGTTTACAAATTTACAATTGAGTATGCAAATGTATTAGCCATGTAAAAACTAATATAATTACAAATTCTGAAGTGGATATATGCATTATTATCTGAGTTGTGAAGTTTTTGTTTACAAATTTCATTATTAGCTGAGATGTGAACTTTTTGTTTACAAATTTACAATTGAGTATGCAAATGTATTAGCCGTGTAAAAACTAATATAAGTACAAATTCTGAAGTTGATACATGAATTATTAGCTGAGTTGTGAACTTTTTGTTTACAAAGTTACAATTGAGTATGCAAATGTATTAGCCATGTAAAAACTAATATAAGTAGTATTCTGAAGTGGATATATGCATTATTATCTGAGTTGTGAAGTTTTTGTTTACAAATTTCATTATTAGCTGAGATGTGAACTTTTTGTTTACAAATTTACAATTGAGTATGCAAATGTATTAGCCGTGTAAAAACTAATATAAGTACAAATTCTGAAGTTGATACATGAATTATTAGCTGAGTTGTGAACTTTTTGTTTACAAAGTTACAATTGAGTATGCAAATGTATTAGCCATGTAAAAACTAATATAAGTACAAATTCTGCCGTGGATACATGCATTATAAGCTGAGCTGTGAATTTTTTGTCTACAAATTTACAATTGAGTATGCAAATGTATTAGCCGTGTTAAAACTAATATAAGTACAAATTCTGCCGTGGATACATGCATTATAAGCTGAGCTGTGAATTTTTTGTTTACAAATTTACAATTGAGTATGCAAATGTATTAGCCGTGTAAAAACTAATATAAGTACAAATTCTGAAGTTGATACATGAATTATTAGCTGAGTTGTGAACTTGTTGTTTACAAATTTACAATTGAGTATGCAAATGTATTAGCCGTGTAAAAACTAATATAAGTACAAATTCTGAAGTTGATACATGAATTATTAGCTGAGTTGTGAACTTTTTGTTTACAAAGTTACAATTGAGTATGCAAATGTATTAGCCATGTAAAAACTAATATAAGTACAAATTCTGCCGTGGATACATGCATTATAAGCTGAGCTGTGAATTTTTTGTCTACAAATTTACAATTGAGTATGCAAATGTATTAGCCGTGTTAAAACTAATATAAGTACAAATTCTGCCGTGGATACATGCATTATAAGCTGAGCTGTGAATTTTTTGTCTACAAATTTACAATTGAGTATGCAAATGTATAAGCCGTGTAAAAACTAATATAAGTACCAATTCTGCCGTGGATACATGCATTATAAGCTGAGCTGTGAATTTTTTGTCTACAAATTTACAATTGAGTATGCAAATGTATTAGCCGTGTAAAAACTAATATAAATACTAAATCTGAAGTGGATACAGGCATTATTAGCTGAGTTGTGAACTTTTTGTTTACAAATTTACAATTGAGTATGCAAATGTATTAGCCATGTAAAAACTAATATAATTACAAATTCTGAAGTGGATATATGCATTATTATCTGAGTTGTGAAGTTTTTGTTTACAAATTTCATTATTAGCTGAGATGTGAACTTTTTGTTTACAAATTTACAATTGAGTATGCAAATGTATTAGCCGTGTAAAAACTAATATAAGTACAAATTCTGAAGTTGATACATGAATTATTAGCTGAGTTGTGAACTTTTTGTTTACAAAGTTACAATTGAGTATGCAAATGTATTAGCCATGTAAAAACTAATACAATTACAAATTCTGAAGTGGATATATGCACTATTATCTGAGTTGTGAACTTTTTGTTTACAATTTTAGAATTGAGCATGCAAATGTATTAGCCGTGTAAAAACTAATATAAATACAAATTCTGAAGTGGATACATGAATTATAAGCTGAGCTGTGAATTTTTTGTCTACAAATTTACAATTGAGTATGCAAATGTATTAGCCGTGTAAAAACGAATATAAATACTAAATCTGAAGTGGATACAGGCATTATTAGCTGAGTTGTGAACTTTTTGTTTACAAATTTACAATTGAGTATGCAAATGTATTAGCCATGTAAAAACTAATATAAATACAAATTCTGAAGTGGATATATGCATTATTATCTGAGTTGTGAAGTTTTTGTTTACAAATTTCATTATTAGCTGAGATGTGAACTTTTTGTTTACAAATTTACAATTGAGTATGCAAATTTATAAGCCGTGTAAAAACTAATATAAGTACAAATTCTGCCGTGGATACATGCATTATAAGCTGAGCTGTGAATTTTTTGTCTACAAATTTACAATTGAGTATGCAAATGTATTAGCCGTGTAAAAACTAATATAAATACTAAATCTGAAGTGGATACAGGCATTATTAGCTGAGTTGTGAACTTTTTGTTTACAAATTTACAATTGAGTATGCAAATGTATTAGCCATGTAAAAACTAATATAATTACAAATTCTGAAGTGGATATATGCATTATTATCTGAGTTGTGAAGTTTTTGTTTACAAATTTCATTATTAGCTGAGATGTGAACTTTTTGTTTACAAATTTACAATTGAGTATGCAAATGTATTAGCCGTGTAAAAACTAATATAAGTACAAATTCTGAAGTTGTTACATGAATTATTAGCTGAGTTGTGAACTTTTTGTTTACAAAGTTACAATTGAGTATGCAAATGTATTAGCCATGTAAAAACTAATATAAGTACAAATTCTGCCGTGGATACATGCATTATAAGCTGAGCTGTGAATTTTTTGTCTACAAATTTACAATATAAATACTAAATCTGAAGTGGATACAGGCATTATTAGCTGAGTTGTGAACTTTTTGTTTACAAATTTACAATTGAGTATGCAAATGTATTAGCCATGTAAAAACTAATATAATTACAAATTCTGAAGTGGATATATGCATTATTATCTGAGTTGTGAAGTTTTTGTTTACAAATTTCATTATTAGCTGAGATGTGAACTTTTTGTTTACAAATTTACAATTGAGTATGCAAATGTATTAGCCGTGTAAAAACTAATATAAGTACAAATTCTGAAGTTGATACATGAATTATTAGCTGAGTTGTGAACTTTTTGTTTACAAAGTTACAATTGAGTATGCAAATGTATTAGCCATGTAAAAACTAATACAATTACAAATTCTGAAGTGGATATATGCACTATTATCTGAGTTGTGAACTTTTTGTTTACAATTTTAGAATTGAGCATGCAAATGTATTAGCCGTGTAAAAACTAATATAAATACAAATTCTGAAGTGGATACATGAATTATAAGCTGAGCTGTGAATTTTTTGTCTACAAATTTACAATAAAAACTAATATAAGTACAAATTCTGCCGTGGATACATGCATTATAAGCTGAGCTGTGAATTTTTTGTCTACAAATTTACAATTGAGTATGCAAATGTATTAGCCGTGTAAAACCTAATATAAATACTAAATCTGAAGTGGATACAGGCATTATTAGCTGAGTTGTGAACTTTTTGTTTACAAATTTACAATTGAGTATGGAAATGTATTAGCCATGTAAAAACTAATATAAATACAAATTCTGAAGTGGATATATGCATTATTATCTGAGTTGTGAAGTTTTTGTTTACAAATTTCATTATTAGCTGAGATGTGAACTTTTTGTTTACAAATTTACAATTGAGTATGCAAATGTATAAGGCGTGTGAAAACTAATATAAGTACAAATTCTGCCGTGGATACATGCATTATAAGCTGAGCTGTGAATTTTTTGTCTACAAATTTACAATTGAGTATGCAAATGTATTAGCCGTGTAAAAACTAATATAAATACTAAATCTGAAGTGGATACAGGCATTATTAGCTGAGTTGTGAACTTTTTGTTTACAAATTTACAATTGAGTATGGAAATGTATTAGCCATGTAAAAACTAATATAAATACAAATTCTGAAGTGGATATATGCATTATTATCTGAGTTGTGAAGTTTTTGTTTACAAATTTCATTATTAGCTGAGATGTGAACTTTTTGTTTACAAATTTACAATTGAGTATGCAAATGTATAAGGCGTGTAAAAACTAATATAAGTACAAATTCTGCCGTGGATACATGCATTATAAGCTGAGCTGTGAATTTTTTGTCTACAAATTTACAATTGAGTATGCAAATGTATTAGCCATGTAAAAACTAATATAAATACAAATTCTGAAGTGGATATATGCATTATTATCTGAGTTGTGAAGTTTTTGTTTACAAATTTCATTATTAGCTGAGATGTGAATTTTTTGTTTACAAATTTACAATTGAGTATGCAAATGTATAAGCCGTGTAAAAACTAATATAAGTACAAATTCTGCCGTGGATACAAGCATTATAAGCTGAGCTGTGAATTTTTTGTCTACAAATTTACAATTGAGTATGCAAATGTATTAGCCGTGTAAAAACTAATATAAATACTAAATCTGAAGTGGATACAGGCATTATTAGCTGAGTTGTGAACTTTTTGTTTACAAATTTACAATTGAGTATGCAAATGTATTAGCCATGTAAAAACTAATATAATTACAAATTCTGAAGTGGATATATGCATTATTATCTGAGTTGTGAAGTTTTTGTTTACAAATTTCATTATTAGCTGAGATGTGAACTTTTTGTTTACAAATTTACAATTGAGTATGCAAATGTATTAGCCGTGTAAAAACTAATATAAGTACAAATTCTGAAGTTGATACATGAATTATTAGCTGAGTTGTGAACTTTTTGTTTACAAAGTTACAATTGAGTATGCAAATGTATTAGCCATGTAAAAACTAATACAATTACAAATTCTGAAGTGGATATATGCACTATTATCTGAGCTGTGAACTTTTTGTTTACAATTTTAGAATTGAGCATGCAAATGTATTAGCCGTGTATAAACTAATATAAATACAAATTCTGAAGTGGATACATGAATTATAAGCTGAGCTGTGAATTTTTTGTCTACAAATTTACAATAAAAACTAATATAAGTACAAATTCTGCCGTGGATACATGCATTATAAGCTGAGCTGTGAATTTTTTGTCTACAAATTTACAATTGAGTATGCAAATGTATTAGCCGTGTAAAAACTAATATAAGTACAAATTCTGAAGTTGATACATGAATTATTAGCTGAGTTGTGAACTTTTTGTTTACAAATTTACAATTGAGTATGGAAATGTATTAGCCATGTAAAAACTAATATAAATACAAATTCTGAAGTGGATACATGAATTATAAGCTGAGCTGTGAATTTTTTTGTCTACAAATTTACAATTGAGTATGCAAATGTATTAGCCGTGTAAAAACTAATATAAATACTAAATCTGAAGTGGATACAGGCATTATTAGCTGAGTTGTGAACTTTTTGTTTACAAATTTACAATTGAGTATGCAAATGTATTAGCCATGTAAAAACTAATATAATTACAAATTCTGAAGTGGATATATGCATTATTATCTGAGTTGTGAAGTTTTTGTTTACAAATTTCATTATTAGCTGAGATGTGAACTTTTTGTTTCCAAATTTACAATTGAGTATTCAAATGTATAAGCCGTGTAAAAACTTATATAAGTACAAATTGTGCCGTGGATACATGAATTATAAGCTGAGCTGTGAATTTTTTTGTCTACAAATTTACAATTGAGTATGCAAATGTATTAGCCGTGTAAAAACTAATATAAATACTAAATCTGAAGTGGATACAGGCATTATTAGCTGAGTTGTGAACTTTTTGTTTACAAATTTACAATTGAGTATGCAAATGTATTAGCCATGTAAAAACTAATATAATTACAAATTCTGAAGTGGATATATGCATTATTATCTGAGTTGTGAAGTTTTTGTTTACAAATTTCATTATTAGCTGAGATGTGAACTTTTTGTTTACAAATTTACAATTGAGTATGCAAATGTATTAGCCGTGTAAAAACTAATATAAGTACAAATTCTGAAGTTGATACATGAATTATTAGCTGAGTTGTGAACTTTTTGTTTACAAAGTTACAATTGAGTATGCAAATGTATTAGCCATGTAAAAACTAATACAATTACAAATTCTGAAGTGGATATATGCACTATTATCTGAGCTGTGAACTTTTTGTTTACAATTTTAGAATTGAGCATGCAAATGTATTAGCCGTGTATAAACTAATATAAATACAAATTCTGAAGTGGATACATGAATTATAAGCTGAGCTGTGAATTTTTTGTCTACAAATTTACAATAAAAACTAATATAAGTACAAATTCTGCCGTGGATACATGCATTATAAGCTGAGCTGTGAATTTTTTGTCTACAAATTTACAATTGAGTATGCAAATGTATTAGCCGTGTAAAAACTAATATAAGTACAAATTCTGAAGTTGATACATGAATTATTAGCTGAGTTGTGAACTTTTTGTTTACAAATTTACAATTGAGTATGGAAATGTATTAGCCATGTAAAAACTAATATAAATACAAATTCTGAAGTGGATACATGAATTATAAGCTGAGCTGTGAATTTTTTTGTCTACAAATTTACAATTGAGTATGCAAATGTATTAGCCGTGTAAAAACTAATATAAATACTAAATCTGAAGTGGATACAGGCATTATTAGCTGAGTTGTGAACTTTTTGTTTACAAATTTACAATTGAGTATGCAAATGTATTAGCCATGTAAAAACTAATATAATTACAAATTCTGAAGTGGATATATGCATTATTATCTGAGTTGTGAAGTTTTTGTTTACAAATTTCATTATTAGCTGAGATGTGAACTTTTTGTTTCCAAATTTACAATTGAGTATGCAAATGTATAAGCCGTGTAAAAACTTATATAAGTACAAATTGTGCCGTGGATACATGCATTATAAGCTGAGCTGTGAATTTTTTGTCTACAAATTTACAATTGAGTATGCAAATGTATTAGCCGTGTAAAAACTAATATAAATACTAAATCTGAAGTGGATACAGGCATTATTAGCTGAGTTGTGAACTTTTTGTTTACAAATTTACAATTGAGTATGCAAATGTATTAGCCATGTAAAAACTAATATAATTACAAATTCTGAAGTGGATATATGCATTATTATCTGAGTTGTGAAGTTTTTGTTTACAAATTTCATTATTAGCTGAGATGTGAACTTTTTGTTTACAAATTTACAATTGAGTATGCAAATGTATTAGCCGTGTAAAAACTAATATAAGTACAAATTCTGAAGTTGATACATGAATTATTAGCTGAGTTGTGAACTTTTTGTTTACAAAGTTACAATTGAGTATGCAAATGTATTAGCCATGTAAAAACTAATACAATTACAAATTCTGAAGTGGATATATGCACTATTATCTGAGTTGTGAACTTTTTGTTTACAATTTTAGAATTGAGCATGCAAATGTATTAGCCGTGTAAAAACTAATATAAATACAAATTCTGAAGTGGATACATGAATTATAAGCTGAGCTGTGAATTTTTTGTCTACAAATTTACAATTGAGTATGCAAATGTATTAGCCGTGTAAAAACTAATATAAATACTAAATCTGAAGTGGATACAGGCATTATTAGCTGAGTTGTGAACTTTTTGTTTACAAATTTACAATTGAGTATGCAAATGTATTAGCCATGTAAAAACTAATATAAATACAAATTCTGAAGTGGATATATGCATTATTATCTGAGTTGTGAAGTTTTTGTTTACAAATTTCATTATTAGCTGAGATGTGAACTTTTTGTTTACAAATTTACAATTGAGTATGCAAATTTATAAGCCGTGTAAAAACTAATATAAGTACAAATTCTGCCGTGGATACATGCATTATAAGCTGAGCTGTGAATTTTTTGTCTACAAATTTACAATTGAGTATGCAAATGTATTAGCCGTGTAAAAACTAATATAAATACTAAATCTGAAGTGGATACAGGCATTATTAGCTGAGTTGTGAACTTTTTGTTTACAAATTTACAATTGAGTATGCAAATGTATTAGCCATGTAAAAACTAATATAAATACAAATTCTGAAGTGGATATATGCATTATTATCTGAGTTGTGAAGTTTTTGTTTACAAATTTCATTATTAGCTGAGATGTGAACTTTTTGTTTACAAATTTACAATTGAGTATGCAAATGTATAAGCCGTGTAAAAACTAATATAAGTACAAATTCTGCCGTGGATACATGCATTATAAGCTGAGCTGTGAATTTTTTGTCTACAAATTTACAATTGAGTATGCAAATGTATTAGCCGTGTAAAAACTAATATAAATACTAAATCTGAAGTGGATACAGGCATTATTAGCTGAGTTGTGAACTTTTTGTTTACAAATTTACAATTGAGTATGCAAATGTATTAGCCATGTAAAAACTAATATAATTACAAATTCTGAAGTGGATATATGCATTATTATCTGAGTTGTGAAGTTTTTGTTTACAAATTTCATTATTAGCTGAGATGTGAACTTTTTGTTTACAAATTTACAATTGAGTATGCAAATGTATTAGCCGTGTAAAAACTAATATAAGTACAAATTCTGAAGTTGTTACATGAATTATTAGCTGAGTTGTGAACTTTTTGTTTACAAAGTTACAATTGAGTATGCAAATGTATTAGCCATGTAAAAACTAATATAAGTACAAATTCTGCCGTGGATACATGCATTATAAGCTGAGCTGTGAATTTTTTGTCTACAAATTTACAATATAAATACTAAATCTGAAGTGGATACAGGCATTATTAGCTGAGTTGTGAACTTTTTGTTTACAAATTTACAATTGAGTATGCAAATGTATTAGCCATGTAAAAACTAATATAATTACAAATTCTGAAGTGGATATATGCATTATTATCTGAGTTGTGAAGTTTTTGTTTACAAATTTCATTATTAGCTGAGATGTGAACTTTTTGTTTACAAATTTACAATTGAGTATGCAAATGTATTAGCCGTGTAAAAACTAATATAAGTACAAATTCTGAAGTTGATACATGAATTATTAGCTGAGTTGTGAACTTTTTGTTTACAAAGTTACAATTGAGTATGCAAATGTATTAGCCATGTAAAAACTAATACAATTACAAATTCTGAAGTGGATATATGCACTATTATCTGAGTTGTGAACTTTTTGTTTACAATTTTAGAATTGAGCATGCAAATGTATTAGCCGTGTAAAAACTAATATAAATACAAATTCTGAAGTGGATACATGAATTATAAGCTGAGCTGTGAATTTTTTGTCTACAAATTTACAATAAAAACTAATATAAGTACAAATTCTGCCGTGGATACATGCATTATAAGCTGAGCTGTGAATTTTTTGTCTACAAATTTACAATTGAGTATGCAAATGTATTAGCCGTGTAAAAACTAATATAAATACTAAATCTGAAGTGGATACAGGCATTATTAGCTGAGTTGTGAACTTTTTGTTTACAAATTTACAATTGAGTATGCAAATGTATTAGCCATGTAAAAACTAATATAAATACAAATTCTGAAGTGGATATATGCATTATTATCTGAGTTGTGAAGTTTTTGTTTACAAATTTAATTATTATCTGAGATGTGAACTTTTTGTTTACAAATTTACAATTGAGTATGCAAATGTATAAGCCGTGTAAAAACTAATATAAGTACAAATTCTGCCGTGGATACATGCATTATAAGCTGAGCTGTGAATTTTTTGTCTACAAATTTACAATTGAGTATGCAAATGTATTAGCCGTGTAAAAACTAATATAAATACTAAATCTGAAGTGGATACAGGCATTATTAGCTGAGTTGTGAACTTTTTGTTTACAAATTTACAATTGAGTATGGAAATGTATTAGCCATGTAAAAACTAATATAAATACAAATTCTGAAGTGGATATATGCATTATTATCTGAGTTGTGAAGTTTTTGTTTACAAATTTCATTATTAGCTGAGATGTGAACTTTTTGTTTACAAATTTACAATTGAGTATGCAAATGTATAAGGCGTGTAAAAACTAATATAAGTACAAATTCTGCCGTGGATACATGCATTATAAGCTGAGCTGTGAATTTTTTGTCTACAAATTTACAATTGAGTATGCAAATGTATTAGCCATGTTAAAACTAATATAAATACAAATTCTGAAGTGGATATATGCATTATTATCTGAGTTGTGAAGTTTTTGTTTACAAATTTCATTATTAGCTGAGATGTGAACTTTTTGTTTACAAATTTACAATTGAGTATGCAAATGTATAAGCCGTGTAAAAACTAATATAAGTACAAATTCTGCCGTGGATACATGCATTATAAGCTGAGCTGTGAATTTTTTGTCTACAAATTTACAATTGAGTATGCAAATGTATTAGCCGTGTAAAAACTAATATAAATACTAAATCTGAAGTGGATACAGGCATTATTAGCTGAGTTGTGAACTTTTTGTTTACAAATTTACAATTGAGTATGCAAATGTATTAGCCATGTAAAAACTAATATAATTACAAATTCTGAAGTGGATATATGCATTATTATCTGAGTTGTGAAGTTTTTGTTTACAAATTTCATTATTAGCTGAGATGTGAACTTTTTGTTTACAAATTTACAATTGAGTATGCAAATGTATTAGCCGTGTAAAAACTAATATAAGTACAAATTCTGAAGTTGATACATGAATTATTAGCTGAGTTGTGAACTTTTTGTTTACAAAGTTACAATTGAGTATGCAAATGTATTAGCCATGTAAAAACTAATACAATTACAAATTCTGAAGTGGATATATGCACTATTATCTGAGTTGTGAACTTTTTGTTTACAATTTTAGAATTGAGCATGCAAATGTATTAGCCGTGTAAAAACTAATATAAATACAAATTCTGAAGTGGATACATGAATTATAAGCTGAGCTGTGAATTTTTTGTCTACAAATTTACAATAAAAACTAATATAAGTACAAATTCTGCCGTGGATACATGCATTATAAGCTGAGCTGTGAATTTTTTGTCTACAAATTTACAATTGAGTATGCAAATGTATTAGCCGTGTAAAAACTAATATAAATACTAAATCTGAAGTGGATACAGGCATTATTAGCTGAGTTGTGAACTTTTTGTTTACAAATTTACAATTGAGTATGCAAATGTATTAGCCATGTAAAAACTAATATAAATACAAATTCTGAAGTGGATATATGCATTATTATCTGAGTTGTGAAGTTTTTGTTTACAAATTTCATTATTAGCTGAGATGTGAACTTTTTGTTTACAAATTTACAATTGAGTATGCAAATGTATAAGCCGTGTAAAAACTAATATAAGTACAAATTCTGCCGTGGATACATGCATTATAAGCTGAGCTGTGAATTTTTTGTCTACAAATTTACAATTGAGTATGCAAATGTATTAGCCGTGTAAAAACTAATATAAATACTAAATCTGAAGTGGATACAGGCATTATTAGCTGAGTTGTGAACTTTTTGTTTACAAATTTACAATTGAGTATGCAAATGTATTAGCCATGTAAAAACTAATATAATTACAAATTCTGAAGTGGATATATGCATTATTATCTGAGTTGTGAAGTTTTTGTTTACAAATTTCATTATTAGCTGAGATGTGAACTTTTTGTTTACAAATTTACAATTGAGTATGCAAATGTATTAGCCGTGTAAAAACTAATATAAGTACAAATTCTGAAGTTGTTACATGAATTATTAGCTGAGTTGTGAACTTTTTGTTTACAAAGTTACAATTGAGTATGCAAATGTATTAGCCATGTAAAAACTAATATAAGTACAAATTCTGCCGTGGATACATGCATTATAAGCTGAGCTGTGAATTTTTTGTCTACAAATTTACAATATAAATACTAAATCTGAAGTGGATACAGGCATTATTAGCTGAGTTGTGAACTTTTTGTTTACAAATTTACAATTGAGTATGCAAATGTATTAGCCATGTAAAAACTAATATAATTACAAATTCTGAAGTGGATATATGCATTATTATCTGAGTTGTGAAGTTTTTGTTTACAAATTTCATTATTAGCTGAGATGTGAACTTTTTGTTTACAAATTTACAATTGAGTATGCAAATGTATTAGCCGTGTAAAAACTAATATAAGTACAAATTCTGAAGTTGATACATGAATTATTAGCTGAGTTGTGAACTTTTTGTTTACAAAGTTACAATTGAGTATGCAAATGTATTAGCCATGTAAAAACTAATACAATTACAAATTCTGAAGTGGATATATGCACTATTATCTGAGTTGTGAACTTTTTGTTTACAATTTTAGAATTGAGCATGCAAATGTATTAGCCGTGTAAAAACTAATATAAATACAAATTCTGAAGTGGATACATGAATTATAAGCTGAGCTGTGAATTTTTTGTCTACAAATTTACAATAAAAACTAATATAAGTACAAATTCTGCCGTGGATACATGCATTATAAGCTGAGCTGTGAATTTTTTGTCTACAAATTTACAATTGAGTATGCAAATGTATTAGCCGTGTAAAAACTAATATAAATACTAAATCTGAAGTGGATACAGGCATTATTAGCTGAGTTGTGAACTTTTTGTTTACAAATTTACAATTGAGTATGCAAATGTATTAGCCATGTAAAAACTAATATAAATACAAATTCTGAAGTGGATATATGCATTATTATCTGAGTTGTGAAGTTTTTGTTTACAAATTTAATTATTATCTGAGATGTGAACTTTTTGTTTACAAATTTACAATTGAGTATGCAAATGTATAAGCCGTGTAAAAACTAATATAAGTACAAATTCTGCCGTGGATACATGCATTATAAGCTGAGCTGTGAATTTTTTGTCTACAAATTTACAATTGAGTATGCAAATGTATTAGCCGTGTAAAAACTAATATAAATACTAAATCTGAAGTGGATACAGGCATTATTAGCTGAGTTGTGAACTTTTTGTTTACAAATTTACAATTGAGTATGGAAATGTATTAGCCATGTAAAAACTAATATAAATACAAATTCTGAAGTGGATATATGCATTATTATCTGAGTTGTGAAGTTTTTGTTTACAAATTTCATTATTAGCTGAGATGTGAACTTTTTGTTTACAAATTTACAATTGAGTATGCAAATGTATAAGGCGTGTAAAAACTAATATAAGTACAAATTCTGCCGTGGATACATGCATTATAAGCTGAGCTGTGAATTTTTTGTCTACAAATTTACAATTGAGTATGCAAATGTATTAGCCATGTTAAAACTAATATAAATACAAATTCTGAAGTGGATACAGGCATTATTAGCTGAGTTGTGAACTTTTTGTTTACAAATTTACAATTGAGTATGCAAATGTATTAGCCATGTAAAAACTAATATAATTACAAATTCTGAAGTGGATATATGCATTATTATCTGAGTTGTGAAGTTTTTGTTTACAAATTTCATTATTAGCTGAGATGTGAACTTTTTGTTTACAAATTTACAATTGAGTATGCAAATGTATAAGCCGTGTAAAAACTAATATAAGTACAAATTCTGCCGTGGATACATGCATTATAAGCTGAGCTGTGAATTTTTTGTCTACAAATTTACAATTGAGTATGCAAATGTATTAGCCGTGTAAAAACTAATATAAATACTAAATCTGAAGTGGATACAGGCATTATTAGCTGAGTTGTGAACTTTTTGTTTACAAATTTACAATTGAGTATGCAAATGTATTAGCCATGTAAAAACTAATATAATTACAAATTCTGAAGTGGATATATGCATTATTATCTGAGTTGTGAAGTTTTTGTTTACAAATTTCATTATTAGCTGAGATGTGAACTTTTTGTTTACAAATTTACAATTGAGTATGCAAATGTATTAGCCGTGTAAAAACTAATATAAGTACAAATTCTGAAGTTGATACATGAATTATTAGCTGAGTTGTGAACTTTTTGTTTACAAAGTTACAATTGAGTATGCAAATGTATTAGCCATGTAAAAACTAATACAATTACAAATTCTGAAGTGGATATATGCACTATTATCTGAGCTGTGAACTTTTTGTTTACAATTTTAGAATTGAGCATGCAAATGTATTAGCCGTGTATAAACTAATATAAATACAAATTCTGAAGTGGATACATGAATTATAAGCTGAGCTGTGAATTTTTTGTCTACAAATTTACAATAAAAACTAATATAAGTACAAATTCTGCCGTGGATACATGCATTATAAGCTGAGCTGTGAATTTTTTGTCTACAAATTTACAATTGAGTATGCAAATGTATTAGCCGTGTAAAAACTAATATAAGTACAAATTCTGAAGTTGATACATGAATTATTAGCTGAGTTGTGAACTTTTTGTTTACAAATTTACAATTGAGTATGGAAATGTATTAGCCATGTAAAAACTAATATAAATACAAATTCTGAAGTGGATACATGAATTATAAGCTGAGCTGTGAATTTTTTTGTCTACAAATTTACAATTGAGTATGCAAATGTATTAGCCGTGTAAAAACTAATATAAATACTAAATCTGAAGTGGATACAGGCATTATTAGCTGAGTTGTGAACTTTTTGTTTACAAATTTACAATTGAGTATGCAAATGTATTAGCCATGTAAAAACTAATATAATTACAAATTCTGAAGTGGATATATGCATTATTATCTGAGTTGTGAAGTTTTTGTTTACAAATTTCATTATTAGCTGAGATGTGAACTTTTTGTTTCCAAATTTACAATTGAGTATGCAAATGTATAAGCCGTGTAAAAACTTATATAAGTACAAATTGTGCCGTGGATACATGCATTATAAGCTGAGCTGTGAATTTTTTGTCTACAAATTTACAATTGAGTATGCAAATGTATTAGCCGTGTTAAAACTAATATAAATACTAAATCTGAAGTGGATACAGGCATTATTAGCTGAGTTGTGAACTTTTTGTTTACAAATTTACAATTGAGTATGCAAATGTATTAGCCATGTAAAAACTAATATAATTACAAATTCTGAAGTGGATATATGCATTATTATCTGAGTTGTGAAGTTTTTGTTTACAAATTTCATTATTAGCTGAGATGTGAACTTTTTGTTTACAAATTTACAATTGAGTATGCAAATGTATTAGCCGTGTAAAAACTAATATAAGTACAAATTCTGAAGTTGATACATGAATTATTAGCTGAGTTGTGAACTTTTTGTTTACAAAGTTACAATTGAGTATGCAAATGTATTAGCCATGTAAAAACTAATACAATTACAAATTCTGAAGTGGATATATGCACTATTATCTGAGTTGTGAACTTTTTGTTTACAATTTTAGAATTGAGCATGCAAATGTATTAGCCGTGTAAAAACTAATATAAATACAAATTCTGAAGTGGATACATGAATTATAAGCTGAGCTGTGAATTTTTTGTCTACAAATTTACAATTGAGTATGCAAATGTATTAGCCGTGTAAAAACTAATATAAATACTAAATCTGAAGTGGATACAGGCATTATTAGCTGAGTTGTGAACTTTTTGTTTACAAATTTACAATTGAGTATGCAAATGTATTAGCCATGTAAAAACTAATATAAATACAAATTCTGAAGTGGATATATGCATTATTATCTGAGTTGTGAAGTTTTTGTTTACAAATTTCATTATTAGCTGAGATGTGAACTTTTTGTTTACAAATTTACAATTGAGTATGCAAATTTATAAGCCGTGTAAAAACTAATATAAGTACAAATTCTGCCGTGGATACATGCATTATAAGCTGAGCTGTGAATTTTTTGTCTACAAATTTACAATTGAGTATGCAAATGTATTAGCCGTGTAAAAACTAATATAAATACTAAATCTGAAGTGGATACAGGCATTATTAGCTGAGTTGTGAACTTTTTGTTTACAAATTTACAATTGAGTATGCAAATGTATTAGCCATGTAAAAACTAATATAAATACAAATTCTGAAGTGGATATATGCATTATTATCTGAGTTGTGAAGTTCTTGTTTACAAATTTCATTATTAGCTGAGATGTGAACTTTTTGTTTACAAATTTACAATTGAGTATGCAAATGTATAAGCCGTGTAAAAACTAATATAAGTACAAATTCTGCCGTGGATACATGCATTATAAGCTGAGCTGTGAATTTTTTGTCTACAAATTTACAATTGAGTATGCAAATGTATTAGCCGTGTAAAAACTAATATAAATACTAAATCTGAAGTGGATACAGGCATTATTAGCTGAGTTGTGAACTTTTTGTTTACAAATTTACAATTGAGTATGCAAATGTATTAGCCATGTAAAAACTAATATAATTACAAATTCTGAAGTGGATATATGCATTATTATCTGAGTTGTGAAGTTTTTGTTTACAAATTTCATTATTAGCTGAGATGTGAACTTTTTGTTTACAAATTTACAATTGAGTATGCAAATGTATTAGCCGTGTAAAAACTAATATAAGTACAAATTCTGAAGTTGTTACATGAATTATTAGCTGAGTTGTGAACTTTTTGTTTACAAAGTTACAATTGAGTATGCAAATGTATTAGCCATGTAAAAACTAATATAAGTACAAATTCTGCCGTGGATACATGCATTATAAGCTGAGCTGTGAATTTTTTGTCTACAAATTTACAATATAAATACTAAATCTGAAGTGGATACAGGCATTATTAGCTGAGTTGTGAACTTTTTGTTTACAAATTTACAATTGAGTATGCAAATGTATTAGCCATGTAAAAACTAATATAATTACAAATTCTGAAGTGGATATATGCATTATTATCTGAGTTGTGAAGTTTTTGTTTACAAATTTCATTATTAGCTGAGATGTGAACTTTTTGTTTACAAATTTACAATTGAGTATGGAAATGTATTAGCCGTGTAAAAACTAATATAAGTACAAATTCTGAAGTTGATACATGAATTATTAGCTGAGTTGTGAACTTTTTGTTTACAAAGTTACAATTGAGTATGCAAATGTATTAGCCATGTAAAAACTAATACAATTACAAATTCTGAAGTGGATATATGCACTATTATCTGAGTTGTGAACTTTTTGTTTACAATTTTAGAATTGAGCATGCAAATGTATTAGCCGTGTAAAAACTAATATAAATACAAATTCTGAAGTGGATACATGAATTATAAGCTGAGCTGTGAATTTTTTGTCTACAAATTTACAATAAAAACTAATATAAGTACAAATTCTGCCGTGGATACATGCATTATAAGCTGAGCTGTGAATTTTTTGTCTACAAATTTACAATTGAGTATGCAAATGTATTAGCCGTGTAAAAACTAATATAAATACTAAATCTGAAGTGGATACAGGCATTATTAGCTGAGTTGTGAACTTTTTGTTTACAAATTTACAATTGAGTATGCAAATGTATTAGCCATGTAAAAACTAATATAAATACAAATTCTGAAGTGGATATATGCATTATTATCTGAGTTGTGAAGTTTTTGTTTACAAATTTCATTATTAGCTGAGATGTGAACTTTTTGTTTACAAATTTACAATTGAGTATGCAAATGTATAAGCCGTGTAAAAACTAATATAAGTACAAATTCTGCCGTGGATACATGCATTATAAGCTGAGCTGTGAATTTTTTGTCTACAAATTTACAATTGAGTATGCAAATGTATTAGCCGTGTAAAAACTAATATAAATACTAAATCTGAAGTGGATACAGGCATTATTAGCTGAGTTGTGAACTTTTTGTTTACAAATTTACAATTGAGTATGGAAATGTATTAGCCATGTAAAAACTAATATAAATACAAATTCTGAAGTGGATATATGCATTATTATCTGAGTTGTGAAGTTTTTGTTTACAAATTTCATTATTAGCTGAGATGTGAACTTTTTGTTTACAAATTTACAATTGAGTATGCAAATGTATAAGGCGTGTAAAAACTAATATAAGTACAAATTCTGCCGTGGATACATGCATTATAAGCTGAGCTGTGAATTTTTTGTCTACAAATTTACAATTGAGTATGCAAATGTATTAGCCATGTTAAAACTAATATAAATACAAATTCTGAAGTGGATATATGCATTATTATCTGAGTTGTGAAGTTTTTGTTTACAAATTTCATTATTAGCTGAGATGTGAACTTTTTGTTTACAAATTTACAATTGAGTATGCAAATGTATAAGCCGTGTAAAAACTAATATAAGTACAAATTCTGCCGTGGATACATGCATTATAAGCTGAGCTGTGAATTTTTTGTCTACAAATTTACAATTGAGTATGCAAATGTATTAGCCGTGTAAAAACTAATATAAATACTAAATCTGAAGTGGATACAGGCATTATTAGCTGAGTTGTGAACTTTTTGTTTACAAATTTACAATTGAGTATGCAAATGTATTAGCCATGTAAAAACTAATATAATTACAAATTCTGAAGTGGATATATGCATTATTATCTGAGTTGTGAAGTTTTTGTTTACAAATTTCATTATTAGCTGAGATGTGAACTTTTTGTTTACAAATTTACAATTGAGTATGCAAATGTATTAGCCGTGTAAAAACTAATATAAGTACAAATTCTGAAGTTGATACATGAATTATTAGCTGAGTTGTGAACTTTTTGTTTACAAAGTTACAATTGAGTATGCAAATGTATTAGCCATGTAAAAACTAATACAATTACAAATTCTGAAGTGGATATATGCACTATTATCTGAGCTGTGAACTTTTTGTTTACAATTTTAGAATTGAGCATGCAAATGTATTAGCCGTGTATAAACTAATATAAATACAAATTCTGAAGTGGATACATGAATTATAAGCTGAGCTGTGAATTTTTTGTCTACAAATTTACAATAAAAACTAATATTAGTACAAATTCTGCCGTGGATACATGCATTATAAGCTGAGTTGTGAATTTTTTGTCTACAAATTTACAATTGAGTATGCAAATGTATTAGCCGTGTAAAAACTAATATAAGTACAAATTCTGAAGTTGATACATGAATTATTAGCTGAGTTGTGAACTTTTTGTTTACAAATTTACAATTGAGTATGGAAATGTATTAGCCATGTAAAAACTAATATAAATACAAATTCTGAAGTGGATACATGAATTATAAGCTGAGCTGTGAATTTTTTTGTCTACAAATTTACAATTGAGTATGCAAATGTATTAGCCGTGTAAAAACTAATATAAATACTAAATCTGAAGTGGATACAGGCATTATTAGCTGAGTTGTGAACTTTTTGTTTACAAATTTACAATTGAGTATGCAAATGTATTAGCCATGTAAAAACTAATATAATTACAAATTCTGAAGTGGATATATGCATTATTATCTGAGTTGTGAAGTTTTTGTTTACAAATTTCATTATTAGCTGAGATGTGAACTTTTTGTTTCCAAATTTACAATTGAGCATGCAAATGTATAAGCCGTGTAAAAACTTATATAAGTACAAATTGTGCCGTGGATACAGGCATTATTAGCTGAGTTATGAATTTTTTGTCTACAAATTTACAATTGAGTATGCAAATGTATTAGCCGTGTAAAAACTAATATAAATACAAATTCTGAAGTGGATACATGAATTAATAGCTGAGTTGTGAACTTTTTGTTTACAAATTTACAATTGAGTATGCAAATGTATTAGCCGTGTTAAAACTAATATAAGTACAAATTCTGCCGTGGATACATACATTATAAGCTGAGCTGTGAATTTTTTGTCTACAAATATACAATTGAGTATGCAAATGTATTAGCCGTGTAAAAACTAATATATATACAAATTCTGAAGTGGATACATGAATTAATAGCTGAGTTGTGAACTTTTTGTTTACAAATTTACAATTGAGTATGCAAATGTATTAGCCGTGTTAAAACTAATATAAGTACAAATTCTGCGTTGGATACATACATTATAAGCTGAGCTGTGAATTTTTTGTCTACAAATATACAATTGAGTATGCAAATGTATTAGCCGTGTAAAAACTAATATAAGTACAAATTCTGAAGTTGATACATGAATTATTAGCTGAGTTGTGAACTTTTTGTTTACAAATTTACAATTGAGTATGCAAATGTATTAGCCATGTAAAAACTAATATAATTACAAATTCTGAAGTGGATATATGCATTATTATCTGAGTTGTGAAGTTTTTGTTTACAAATTTCATTATTAGCTGAGATGTGAACTTTTTGTTTACAAATTTACAATTGAGTATGCAAATGTATAAGCCGTGTAAAAACTTATATAAGTACAAATTGTGCCGTGGATACAGGCATTATTAGCTGAGTTATGAATTTTTTGTCTACAAATTTACAATTGAGTATGCAAATGTATTAGCCGTGTAAAAACTAATATAAATACAAATTCTGAAGTGGATACATGAATTAATAGCTGAGTTGTGAACTTTTTGTTTACAAATTTACAATTGAGTATGCAAATGTATTAGCCGTGTAAAAACTAATCTAAATACAAATTCTGAAGTGGATACATGAATTATAAGCTGAGCTGTGAATTTTTTGTCTACAAATTTACAATTGAGTATGCAAATGTATTAGCCGTGTAAAAACTAATATAAATACTAAATCTGAAGTGGATACAGGCATTATTAGCTGAGTTGTGAACTTTTTGTCTACAGATTTACAATTGAGTATGCAAATGTATTAGCCATGTAAAAACTAATATAAATACAAATTCTGAAGTGGATATATGCATTATTATCTGAGTTGTGAAGTTTTTGTTTACAAATTTCATTATTAGCTGAGATGTGAACTTTTTGTTTACAAATTTACAATTGAGTATGCAAATGTATAAGCCATGTAAAAACTAATATAAGTACAAATTCTGAAGTGGATACATGAATTATAAGCTGAGCTGTGAATTTTTTGTCTACAAATTTACAATAAAAACTAATATAAGTACAAATTCTGCCGTGGATACATGCATTATAAGCTGAGCTGTGAATTTTTTGTCTACAAATTTACAATTGAGTATGCAAATGTATTAGCCGCGTAAAAACTAATATAAATACTAAATCTGAAGTGGATACAGGCATTATTAGCTGAGTTGTGAACTTTTTGTTTACAAATTTACAATTGAGTATGCAAATGTATTAGCCATGTAAAAACTAATATAAATACAAATTCTGAAGTGGATATATGCATTATTATCTGAGTTGTGAAGTTTTTGTTTACAAATTTCATTATTAGCTGAGATGTGAACTTTTTGTTTACAAATTTACAATTGAGTATGCAAATGTATAAGCCGTGTAAAAACTAATATAAGTACAAATTCTGCCGTGGATACATGCATTATAAGCTGAGCTGTGAATTTTTTGTCTACAAATTTACAATTGAGTATTGTAGTAGCCAAGAGGCAGGTGCTCACTAGATACTGTGGGTTTTCTAGTGTACAATCGGATCGGTATTTGTGCACTTCTTGCTATGCTCGGTTCAAAGCTCGTCGGATATGGCGTGGGCCTTCCTCACCGATTATAAGTCACACCCTTTCACTACTGTAATAAAAGTTTAAGTGCACATTCTGTAAAATAAATGATTGGTCAACGGTTGAATTAATCGGACGTACGGACGGACCCTAAAGAGTAGGTATAAGAGAGGAACACTCGCGTTGTGGGTGGCTGAGGTGTCATCCGCCCCCACGTCTTTACCCTCCCTGCCGTGGTAAACTCTGATAAATTAAGTGTTACCCCTTAACTAAGTTCATCTTTTCGATCTTAGCTCATTCTAAAGTAATTCGACATCCACTTGCTGTATTAACATAGACCAAAGATATACGTTTTTACTCCATTATTATTTCGTTAAACTTCAGGATAATTCATAATTCTGTCCTTATAATTATTAATCATTTTCTTAATTTATCTAATCCCTAGATATTTATCTCTACGTTAATTGAAATTTATGTAAACAAACGCGTAATTATGCGGCCCGCTTAGGATCCCGTTTAAATTATACATACGATCGATATATATATATATACAGAATAAATCAAATGTGCGGCCTTTGTGCCGATTTACTTTCGATATGCTGACTTACGCTCAGATCCTCCGCTGCTGGTTCGTTGGGCCCATCGAAGTTGCAGGTGCTGATGGCTGTTAGTTGGAAAGTTCAGAAACGATATTTAAATGGGACGCTCGCGTTCGCATTCACATATTACGCTAAACGGCAGAAAAGCAACAACAATATCAGTTACTTTCTATCTAACGTTACGCATTACTCTAAATTTAATCGATCAAAAAACTTTTTTACATCCTTCGGGTTTCTGGGATCATCCAGCGGGAGCGCGCTGCTCACCGCGACGCGCCTCCAACTTCTTCGACAGGTCACATGCCTTCCGCTCAAGCGAGCTCTCTATCCGGCTGCGCCTGCTCCTGCCTAGTCTCCGCTCAGCTGCCTTAGCTGCACCTCCACTGTTCCTACTGGCTTATGCTCGAAAAGGTAATGCTTAGCCGCTGTCCATACAGCCGAATCGCCTTAGTTGGGGCTGCACGAGGCCGGTTACATTACTCCGAGAACTCAGACACAGGCCGCCTCTGGTCTGACTCTTGGAGATTTCTCGCTCCCGGTTTAGTGCGGTCGCACTCGGATCGCTATAGCTCCTTGGCAGCCGACGTGGCAAAGCAGAGGTTCCCAAAAAGTAGGGTTACGCGCACGTGCTGCGTTGGCCGCACGTCGACGTCTCTGCCGCCGTAGGGCCTCCGAAAAGTTAGGTTATGGCCGCTCGGTCGCACAGCGTTGGGCTGCACGTCGACGTCGCTGCCGCCGTAGGGCTTCCAAAGAGTAGGGTTATGGCCGCTCGGTTGCACCGCGCCGCCTTGTTCGCTGATCGCCAACTTTTGCCGCGTGTGGCTGCCACGCCGGCGATACGCCACGCTTAGCGAAGGACGTAAGAGCCGTCGCCTAGCGCCAAACTAGCCCTGCACAACAAAAGGGTTAACTACACTATAAACTCTGCCGTTCCGTAGTTAATATTTACCCGTTCTCACTCGTGCACAACACTTATTAAGTTTTGTCACTGGTCTCTTGCTGGCACTTTACTATTAATTCGATTGAAACTGTATAATCCACGTGCCGGAATTATTATAGTAAAAATGATCTACGATGCGTGTGCTTTGCTCTGGTTTTCAATTTCAAGTGAGCGAGCGTCACAAAATTTCTCTACACGCAGCGTGCCTTGCATAGCAAACGAGCCAAAAGCTACGGGACTTTTCCCAAATCCTCTCTCGCGCTCTCGATGCTCGCGAGCGAAGGACTGGAGGAAGGAAAAATAAGCAAAAAATCGTACGATTTCGCTAGCGCTGCGAATGCAGGTAGAAGAAAAACGGCATGTTCTGGAAGGCGCTACCCTACACTCTAGTCGCGGCATATGCGTTTCGATGGGTCGGTTCTATCATTTAAACTTACGATTACACTTATTTATATTTTCCTATTTGTTTTCTCTGCCCTTACCCTCTGACCCCTACACCACAGTTAACTCATCGAGAGTCCTACTCGAAGAGGTTTTAACTGAAAAAGGTCAGACAAGAATCGTTCTAGCTCTTTATGTCTTTCAGGTGATACACCCCTAAGGATTTCCCGACATCGTTTTCTAATTCATAGTAAATATGGCTAAGCCTCTTAGTAACTGTCGCTTTCATAAAGACTGGAGCCAGCTTACTGTTGAATTGTTTAGCCGCATTGCTTTGCGCAAAACTACGGGCATACACAGTGTCACCGACTTTAAAACATGCTGAACGCGAGCGCAAATTATAAACTCTTGCATTGTTTTCATGCGTTTCCTTAATTTTCTTCTGTGCTTGACTACGTGCTAGCTGCATGACATCAGGCGTTTTCAACAAGGTATCATCCTGTAACGACCTAATGTTTCTTAGTAATTCATAGTCCTTTCCGTTCATGATCATATTTTGACCAAAACACAAATAATAAGGTGAAAATCCAGTGCTACGATGATTGTTCGCTCTTAAAGATGCGCTAATTTCGTCTATATTCCAATCCCAATCGGTATGATCAGTCCCGATATAAGCTCTTATGGCTGCCAGTACGGATCTATTTACTCGCTCGCTCGCGTTGGCTTGAGGAGAGTAAATGGCTGTACACACATGTGCTACGCCGAATCGCGTTAGGAAAGCCTTAAAATATCCAGATTTAAACTGTGATCCGTTGTCCGTTAGTATGGATTCCGGAACTCCGAATGTACAGAAGACGTATTTTACCAAAAAGTCGCAAATTCTATCAGAAGTAAACTTTCGTAATGGGTGCAAGAAGTGAAACTTCGTGAAGTGATCGACGATAATAAGCAGACCTATGTTACCGCTCTTGGATCGCGGATATGGTCCTAAGAGGTCCATATAAAGTTTCTGAAACGGTCTTTGGGAAGTTGTTGGATTCCCCATTGGTGGTCTTAATATTTGATTAGGACTTTTGGTCGACTTGCAAACGCAACAGTTAGCTACGTAATCACGGATTTGGGTCACCATCCCAGGCCAAAATAAATAACGCTTCAATTTCTCAATCATTTTGGACATGCCTACATGAGCTGAATCTGGGGCATCGTGTGCTCGGTACAAGATTGCGTTTCGTAAGGCTGTCGGGACCCAGAGCTTCCAAGCATCCGCTGCTTGTAGTGCATCTCCCTTTGCAATCTCTGTTCGTTTGTATACAAATTTACCCGATATTTTCAGATCAGGCAATCTTGCTTGATTTGTTTGGATTTGGTCGATCAGGCTTAGGTATTCCTCCGAATCGAATTCGCTAGATGACAAATCAATGATTGGGCCTGCGTCTGTAACTTCCTCTAGGTTAGATTCTTCACGACGCGACAACGCATCCGCAACTACGTTCTGCGAGCCGCTTCTGTGCTTTATACTGAATGAGAAACCCTGCAGCTGGATTGACCATCTAGCCAATCGTCCTGACAGGTCTTTCTGCTTCATCAGCCACTGTAAGGACGCGTGATCTGTCACTACACAAAATTCCTGTCCCTCTACATAAGCACGAAACTTTTTAATCCCTCTAATCACTGCTAAGCACTCTAGTTCGGTCACAGAATAGTTTCGCTGTGCTTTCGTCAGCTTCTCTGACATGTACGCTATTGGTAACTCAACGCCGTCTTCATTTTCTTGGGCTAATACGCATCCAAGTCCATACAGACTAGCATCGCAAAGCAATATGAACTTATTATGAAAATCTGGGGTTCGTAACACAGGTGAGGAGGTTAGTTTCGACTTCACTAATTTAAATGCCTCTTCAGCTTCCGGATCCCAGCTAAACTTACGGTTCTTCTTAAGCAATTCTGTGAGTGGTAAGGTGATCGTAGCATAATTGTCTACGAATCGCCTATACCAGCCTGCTAGTCCTAGGAACCTGCGAAGTTGTTTGACTGTCGTCGGGATCGGAAATGTGTCGATTGCACTAACCTTGCCTGGATCGACTTTGATCTGTCCATACCCTATGATAAAGCCTAAGTATTTAATCTCGGTCATACAAAATTTCGACTTCGCTATGTTAACAGTTAAATTAGCTTGCCTCAACTTCATCACGATTTCTTCTAGCAACACCATGTGTGACTCGAAATCTTCCGACAGAATTAATAAATCGTCTAATGCCGAACGGCATTACTTTGTACTGATACAAAGGCCTGTTGGGGATCGTGAACGCTGTACACTGCCTGGACTTCTCCTCGAGTGGAATCTGCCAGAATGCGTGTTTCATATCGAGACCCGTTATGTAACGCGCTGGTGGCAATCTGCTAAGGATTCCGTCTACATGAGGGAGTGGATAGTCGTCTTTTATGGTTAGCTTGTTCACCTCCCTGGAGTCCAAACATAACCGAACTTTTTCTCCTCTCTTCACCAGCACGCAGTTACTGCTCCACGGGCTTCGAGATTCTTCGATCACGCCTAACGCTAACATATTCTCTACTTCGGCAAACATAAGTTTCTCCTTAGCTGGTGAGATGGGCCAATGCCTCTGTTTTAACGGCTTCGCTTGACCAACGTCTATGGAATGTTCAATTAGTTGAGTTCGACCTAATCCTTCTGACTCGTAAGAGGGAAGCTTAGAGATTACAGTCTCTAGCCTCTTCTGTTGCTCGATCGAAAGAACATGTGTTTTCGGGCTATCGTCCGGATCTTCGTCTCGCCCTACGTCAAGTTCAGCTACACTTCCGGTCTCTTCCATTATTTTGGACAATAGACCGAAGTCTCGCCAGAAATCAACTCCCAGATATATACCTTGCTCCAGCCCTGGAATCACAAAAAATTCGACTGGATGTGTACGATTTCGATAATTGATGTCTGCCACGAGTCTGCCTACGACTGGGCACTCGGAGTTATTCGCGGTTTTAATGCGACCTGAACATTTTCGTAAATTTGGGTTCTGAGCTAAGTCTCTGGCAGCGTTGCCTCCGATACAGCTTATCGTTGCTCCTGAATCGAGTAACGCCACATAGCGCTTACCCATTAAATCGATTTCCGTGTATAAACGGTTATCGGAATTCATAAAAACTGCTGCTATCAACTTTTTCCGGTTCTTTCGAACCTTGTTCCAAAATGATCGCGCTCTTAGTGTTGAACGTCCGGGTTTGTGAGTGTCAATACTGCTGCAAACGTCTGCGAATATTCTTCGTCTGGCTTCAGCGTACTGTGCTTCACGTATATGATACGGTTGGTTAACTTTTGCTGTGTTTGGGTGTACTTCTTGCAGATTTAAAACTTCACACGGTTCTGTCTGCGTACCACTACTGGATTTTAATGTTTCGGATGCGACGCGTGGATTTTGGCCGACGCATCCCTTTGTCGGTTTTCCGATGGTCTACAGTGCTGACAGTTCGGCTTAAAAGTGTTTTTGGCTCCGCATCCATAACAGAAGATGCTGCGAACTTCGAGACACTCGTCGAACCTATGGCCTATCTTATCGCAGTTCCAACATCTTATCTGATTAGTCTGTAGGGCTGACACATCTTCTAGACCTACATCCTCAGATTCCTGTTCTAGTTGAGCAATATAAGGTCGTGTTCCAACTTGGTTCTACCCTTGTTGCGGTCTATTCTGCTTACAAAACTGTTCGTGTGTTCGTATCTCTTCCCTTAAGGTGACTAAGGAATTTATGCGCAAATGCATCAACTCGTACCTCAGCGATGGCTTCGCATGTCGAATCAGCAGTTCAACTAACGACTGCTCTGAAAGTCGAGTACTCAAGCGCGAAACCAACTTTTCTATTTGGAATTGGTACTCTTCGGATGGTTCCCTGTCTGCTTGACGCCTACTATTGATAGATTCCCATATGTCCATGTCTGTATCCACATCTCGAAATTTCTGTCTAAATTCCCTGCAAAACTCTGCCCATGTAAAATTCGTACATGCTTGGTGGAATTTCCAATACCACTCATTCGCTTTGCCGGTAAAGAACAGATGTAGGTGATCACAAAGAAGCTGATGATCTCCGTTCAAGTTTTGTTGGGCTAGTGCTTGTACTCTGTACAGAAAATCCTCTGTCTGCAAGCCATCTTTGGCTCCATCAAATTTGATGTGCCAACTCTGGATAATACTGGGCACCTTCTCCGGCTGCACCGAAGTGTGCGACCTCTCAGAGTTTCTACTAGATTGTCGATTCCCTAATCTCTCGTTCTGCTCCCTGTTCGGTAAGTTCAATCCTGACCCTGGCTGAGTTTGACCTACTGCGAAAGCTTGTCCCTGTGTTACATTGTTCATGCTTCTCCTACTCGGGGATTGGGCATTCTGTTCGAGCTGCAAATTCGATATCTGTGATTGTATGAAAAGAGTCAAATCCTGCATAAGCTTCTGTTGCTGAGACTGCATTGCTGCTTGAACTACTCTACCTATTTCTTCGACACTCTCTGCTCTAGATGAATCGAGAATTGATGGTGTATTAGCGCTTCTATCGCGCTGCTGCGCCACGTTACTACGTTGCTGAGACCTAGTAACCATACCTCTGCGTTGCCCCAAACTTCGACCTCTTCTTGGTTCATTCCTGTTACGGCCTCGGTTTGTGATAAGACTGCTGCTGCCTTCGCCAGCGTCATATTCATCGGGTGCTCTTCCTGACTCGGATCTTTGTTCTGCATCTGCCAATTCGGCTAACAAGTTATTGTTCGATACTGACAACTGCTGCACCGTGCATGGTTGATTGCAAGTCGGACACGAGTTCGTTACTGACAAGTGATCTCTAATACATTGATGATGAAATCGATGATTACAAGGAGAAGCTGCTGTCAGATCGTTCACGCTTAAAGGTCGTGTGCATAGAATGCAAACGCTTTCGTCATTATTAGAAGAGGCTGCTAAATTCTCTAAGCTATGATGAATAGGCATTTTCTTCTTCTGTATCTGTTATTGGTTGCTTAATATTTTCAAATTATGGTCTTTGTTTTTCCAGCTAGTTTCTGTCGAATACCTTCTTGCTGAGCGTTCTCTCCTAACCAACTCTATACTAATATTGTCTATATTGTTGCGGCTTTGTAGGTTTGTATTCGCTGTATTGGTCATCCATCGAAGTTCCTCCGACCACTTGATATTCCTAAATACGCGTACAGTACCTTTTGCCAGTAGTCTAAACTGTCGCCTTTGGATAGTATTCTGCGCTCGGTTAGCACTGGTCGATAGTACCACGAAGTTTTGATAACATATCGCTATTCCAAGCTACTAATTCCGAATTCGCTTCCCTCTACCTATTGAACGGGAGTTTGATCCACCTAACTAATTTCAGGCTCGAGTTTTTGCGCCTGTGAGTGGGTTCGTTGCGGTCGCCTTGATCCGTAAGATCTCGAATCGAAGACGCAATTCCGGCTAAGAAGTTCTCAACTCGCAACTAGCAGATCTCTAGTATGAAATAGTAACAATTTCTGCTGATTAAATTAATTACAAAAAAATTCTTTTGGATGGATAGTCGAGCATTTTCATGGGCTAAAACCACTCGAGGGTCCTGCACCTAAAACAATAGGTATTTGCGGCTCCTGCGAGTTGCACTATAGCTTGATATTCTTCTTCCTCTTATTTCTCAAATGCAGATAACGGTCTTTGGCCCCACGTTGGGCGCCATTTTATTTATGTAGTAGCCAAGAGGCAGGTGCTCACTAGATACTGTGGGTTTTCTAGTGTACAATCGGATCGGTATTTGTGCACTTCTTGCTATGCTCGGTTCAAAGCTCGTCGGATATGGCGTGGGCCTTCCTCACCGATTATAAGTCACACCCTTTCACTACTGTAATAAAAGTTTAGGTGCACATTCTGTAAACTAAATGATTGGTCAACGGTTGAATTAATCGGACGTACGGACGGACCCTGAAGAGTAGGTATAAGAGAGGAACACTCGCGTTGTGGGTGGCTGAGGTGTCATCCGCCCCCACGTCTTTACCCTCCCTGCCGTGGTAAACTCTGATAAATTAAGTGTTACCCCTTAACTAAGTTCATCTTTTCGATCTTAGCTCATTCTAAAGTAATTCGACATCCACTTGCTGTATTAACATAGACCAAAGATATACGTTTTTACTCCATTATTATTTCGTTAAACTTCAGGATAATTCATAATTCTGTCTCTTATAATTATTAATCATTTTCTTAATTTATCTAATCCCTAGATATTTATCTCTACGTTAATTGAAATTTATGTAAACAAACGCGTAATTATGCGGCCCGCTTAGGATCCCGTTTAAATTATACATACGATCGATATGTATATATATACAGAATAAATCAAATGTGCGGCCTTTGTGCCGATTTACTTTCGATATGCTGACTTACGCTCAGATCCTCCGCTGCTGGTTCGTTGGGCCCATCGAAGTTGCAGGTGCTGATGGCTGTTAGTTGGAAAGTTCAGAAACGATATTTAAATGGGACGCTCGCGTTCGCATTCACATATTACGCTAAACGGCAGAAAAGCAACAACAATATCAGTTACTTTCTATCTAACGTTACGCATTACTCTAAATTTAATCGATCAAAAAACTTCTTTACATCCTTCGGGTTACTGGGATCATCCAGCGGGAGTGCGCTGCTCACCGCGACGCGCCTCCAACTTCTTCGACAGGTCACATGCCTGCCGCTCAAGCGAGCTCTCTATCCGGCTGCGCCTGCTCCTGCCTAGTCTCCGCTCAGCTGCCTTAGCTGCACCTCCACTGTTCCTACTGGCTTATGCTCGAAAAGGTAATGCTTAGCCGCTGTCCATACAGCCGAATCGCCTTAGTTGGGGCTGCACGAGGCCGGTTACATTACTCCGAGAACTCAGACACAGGCCGCCTCTGGTCTGACTCTTGGAGATTTCTCGCTCCCGGTTTAGTGCGGTCGCACTCGGATCGCTATAGCTCCTTGGCAGCCGACGTGGCAAAGCAGAGGTTCCCAAAAAGTAGGGTTACGCGCACGTGCTGCGTTGGCCGCACGTCGACGTCTCTGCCGCCGTAGGGCCTCCGAAAAGTTAGGTTATGGCCGCTCGGTCGCACAGCGTTGGGCTGCACGTCGACGTCGCTGCCGCCGTAGGGCTTCCAAAGAGTAGGGTTATGGCCGCTCGGTTGCACCGCGCCGCCTTGTTCGCTGATCGCCAACTTTTGCCGATCACGCCGATCACGCCGGCGATACGCCACGCTTAGCGAAGGACGTAAGAGCCGTCGCCTAGCGCCAAACTAGCCCTGCACAACAAAAGGGTTAACTACACTATAAACTCTGCCGTTCAGTAGTTAATATTTACCCGTTCTCACTCGTGCACAACACTTATTAAGTTTTGTCACTGGTCTCTTGCTGGCACTTTACTATTAATTCGATTGAAACTATATAATCCACGTGCCGGAATTATTATAGTAAAAATGATCTACGATGCGTGTGCTTTGCTCTGGTTTTCAATTTCAAGTGAGCGAGCGTCACAAAATTTCTCTACACGCAGCGTGCCTTGCATAGCAAACGAGCCAAAAGCTACGGGACTTTTCCCAAATCCTCTCTCGCGCTCTCGATGCTCGCGAGCGAAGGACTGGAGGAAGGAAAAATAAGCAAAAAATCGTACGATTTCGCTGGCGCTGCGAATGCAGGTAGAAGAAAAACGGCATGTTCTGGAAGGCGCTACCCTACACTCTAGTCGCGGCATATGCGTTTCGATGGGTCGGTTCTATCATTTAAACTTACGATTACACTTATTTATATTTTCCTATTTGTTTTCTCTGCCCTTACCCTCTGACCCCTACAGTATGCAAATGTATTAGCCGTGTAAAAACTAATATAAATACTAAATCTGAAGTGGATACAGGCATTATTAGCTGAGTTGTGAATTTTTTGTCTACAAATTTACAATTGAGTATGCAAATGTATTAGCCGTGTAAAAACTAATATAAGTACAAATTCTGAAGTGGATTCAGGCATTATAAGCTGATTTGTGAACTTTTTGTTTTTAAATTTACAATTGAGTATGCAAATGTATTAGCCGTGTAAAAACTAATATAAACACAAATTCTGAAGTGGATACATGCATTATTAGCTGAGCTGTGAACTTTTTGTCTACAAATTTACAATTGAGTATGCAAATGTATTAGCCGTGTAAAAACTAATATAAACACAAATTCTGAAGTGGATATATGCACTATTATCTGAGTTGTGAACTTTTTGTTTACAATTTTAGAATTGAGCATGCAAATGTATTAGCCGTGTAAAAACTAATATAAATACAAATTCTGAAGTGGATACATGAATTATTAGCTGAGTTGTGAACTTTTTGTTTACAAATTTACAATTGAGTATGCAAATGTATTAGCCGTGTTAAAACTAATATAAGTACAAATTCTGCCGTGGATACATGCATTATTAGCTGAGCTGTGAATTTTTTGTCTACAAATTTACAATTGAGTATGCAAATGTATTAGCCGTGTAAAAACTAATATAAGTACAAATTCTGAAGTTGATACATGAATTATTAGCTGAGTTGTGAACTTTTTGTTTACAAATTTACAATTGAGTATGCAAATGTATTAGCCATGTAAAAACTAATATAATTACAAATTCTGAAGTGGATATATGCACTATTATCTGAGTTGTGAACTTTTTGTTTACAATTTTAGAATTGAGCATGCAAATGTATTAGCCGTGTAAAAACTAATATAAATACAAATTCTGAAGTGGATACATGAATTATAAGCTGAGCTGTGAATTTTTTGTCTACAAATTTACAATTGAGTATGCAAATGTATTAGCCGTGTAAAAACTAATATAAATACTAAATCTGAAGTGGATACAGGCATTATTAGCTGAGTTGTGAACTTTTTGTCTACAGATTTACAATTGAGTATGCAAATGTATTAGCCATGTAAAAACTAATATAAATACAAATTCTGAAGTGGATATATGCATTATTATCTGAGTTGTGAAGTTTTTGTTTACAAATTTCATTATTAGCTGAGATGTGAACTTTTTGTTTACAAATTTACAATTGAGTATGCAAATGTAAAAGCCGTGTAAAAACTAATATAAGTACAAATTCTGCCGTGGATACATGCATTATAAGCTGAGCTGTGCATTTTTTGTCTACAAATTTACAATTGAGTATGCAAATGCATTAGCCGTGTAAAAACTAATATAAATACTAAATCTGAAGTGGATACAGGCATTATTAGCTGAGTTGTGAACTTTTTGTTTACAAATTTACAATTGAGTATGCAAATGTATTAGCCATGTAAAAACTAATATAAATACAAATTCTGAAGTGGATATATGCATTATTATCTGAGTTGTGAAGTTTTTTTTTACAAATTTCATTATTAGCTGAGATGAGAACTTTTTGTTTACAAATTTACAATTGAGTATGCAAATGTATAAGCCATGTAAAAACTAATATAAGTACAAATTCTGCCGTGGATACATGCATTATAAGCTGAGCTGTGAATTTTTTGTCTACAAATTTACAATTGAGTATGCAAATGTATTAGCCGTGTAAAAACTAATATAAATACTAAATCTGAAGTGGATACAGGCATTATTAGCTGAGTTGTGCATTTTTTGTCTACAAATTTACAATTGAGTATGCAAATGTATTAGCCGTGTAAAAACTAATATAAGTACAAATTCTGAAGTGGATTCAGGCATTATAAGCTGATTTGTGAACTTTTTGTTTTTAAATTTATAATTGAGTATGCAAATGTATTAGCCGTGTTAAAACTAATATAAACACAAATTCTGAAGTGGATACATGCATTATTAGCTGAGCTGTGAACTTTTTGTCTACAAATTTACAATTGAGTATGCAAATGTATTAGCCGTGTAAAAACTAATATAAATACAAATTCTGAAGTTGATACATGAATTATTAGCCGAGTTGTGAACTTTTTGTTTACAAATTTACAATTGAGTATGCAAATGTATTAGCCATGTAAAAACTAATATAAATACAAATTCTGAAGTGGATATATGCACTATTATCTGAGTTGTCAACTTTTTGTTTACAATTTTAGAATTGAGCATGCAAATGTATTAGCCGTGTAAAAACTAATATAAATACAAATTCTGCCGTGGATACATGCATTATAAGCTGAGCTGTGAATTTTTTGTCTACAAATTTACAATTGAGTATGCAAATGTATTAGCCGTGTAAAAACTAATATAAATACTAAATCTGAAGTGGATACAGGCATTATTAGCTGAGTTGTGAATTTTTTGTCTACAAATTTACAATTGAGTATGCAAATGTATTAGCCGTGTAAAAACTAATATAAGTACAAATTCTGAAGTGGATTCAGGCATTATAAGCTGATTTGTGAACTTTTTGTTTTTAAATTTACAATTGAGTATGCAAATGTATTAGCCGTGTAAAAACTAATATAAGTACAAATTCTGAAGTTGATACATGAATTATTAGCTGAGTTGTGAACTTTTTGTTTACAAATTTACAATTGAGTATGCAAATGTATTAGCCATGTAAAAACTAATATAAATACAAATTCTGAAGTGGATACAGGCATTATTAGCTGAGCTGTGAACTTTTTGTTTACAAATTTACAATTGAGTATGCAAATGTATTAGCCTTGTAAAAACTAATATAAATACAAATTCTGAAGTGGATACAGGCATTATTAGCTGAGCTGTGAACTTTTTGTTTACAAATTTACAATTGAGTATGCAAATGTATTAGCCGTGTAAAAACTAATATAAATACAAATTCTGAAGTGGATACATGAATTATTAGCTGAGTTGTGAACTTTTTGTTTACAAATTTACAATTGAGTATGCAAATGTATTAGCCGTGTTAAAACTAATATAAGTACAAATTCTGCCGTGGATACATGCATTATAAGCTGAGCTGTGAATTTTTTGTCTACAAATTTACAATTGAGTATGCAAATGTATTAGCCGTGTAAAAACTAATATAAGTACAAATTCTGAAGTTGATACATGAATTATTAGCTGAGTTGTGAACTTTTTGTTTACAAATTTACAATTGAGTATGCAAATGTATTAGCCATGTAAAAACTAATATAATTACAAATTCTGAAGTGGATATATGCACTATTATCTGAGTTGTGAACTTTTTGTTTACAATTTTAGAATTGAGCATGCAAATGTATTAGCCGTGTAAAAACTAATATAAATACAAATTCTGAAGTGGATACATGAATTATAAGCTGAGCTGTGAATTTTTTGTCTACAAATTTACAATTGAGTATGCAAATGTATTAGCCGTGTAAAAACTAATATAAGTACAAATTCTGCCGTGGATACATGCATTATAAGCTGAGCTGTGAATTTTTTGTCTACAAATTTACAATTGAGTATGCAAATGTATTAGCCGTGTAAAAACTAATATAAATACTAAATCTGAAGTGGATACAGGCATTATTAGCTGAGTTGTGCATTTTTTGTCTACAAATTTACAATTGAGTATGCAAATGTATTAGCCGTGTAAAAACTAATATAAGTACAAATTCTGAAGTGGATTCAGGCATTATAAGCTGATTTGTGAACTTTTTGTTTTTAAATTTACAATTGAGTATGCAAATGTATTAGCCGTGTTAAAACTAATATAATTACAAATTCTGAAGTGGATATATGCACTATTATCTGAGTTGTGAACTTTTTTTTTACAATTTTACAATTGAGCATGCAAATGTATTAGCCGTGTAAAAACTAATATAAATACAAATTCTGAAGTTGATATATGAATTATTAGCTGAGTTGTGAACTTTTTGTTTACAAATTTACAATTGAGTATGACAAAGTATTAGTCATGTAAAAACTAATATAATTACAAATTCTGAAGTGGATATATGCACTATTATCTGAGTTGTCAACTTTTTGTTTACAATTTTAGAATTGAGCATGCAAATGTATTAGCCGTGTAAAAACTAATATAAATACAAATTCTGAAGTGGATACATGAATTATTAGCTGAGTTGTGAACTTTTTGTTTACAAATTTACAATTGAGTATGCAAATGTATTAGCCATGTAAAAACTAATATAATTACAAATTCTGAAGTGGATATATGCATTATTAGCTGAGATGTGAACTTTTTGTTTACAAATTTACAATTGAGTATGCAAATGTATTAGCCGTGTTAAAACTAATATAAGTACAGATTCAGACGTGGATACATGCATTATTAGCTGAGTTGTGAACTTTTTGTCTACAAATTTACAATTGAGCATGCAAATGTATTAGCCGTGTAAAAACTAATATAAATACAAATTCTGAAGTGGATACATGCATTATTAGCTGAGTTGTGAACTTTTTGTTTACAAATTTACAATTGAGTATGCAAATGTATTAGCCTTGTAAAAACTAATATAAATACAAAATACAGGCATTATTAGCTGCGCTGTGAATTTTTTGTTTACAAATTTACAATTGAGTATGCAAATTTATTAGCCATGTAAAAACTAATATAATTACAAATTCTGAAGTGGATATATGCACTATTATCTGAGTTGTGAACTTTTTTTTTACAATTTTACAATTGAGCATGCAAATGTATTAGCCGTGTAAAAACTAATATAAATACAAATTCTGAAGTGGATACATGAATTATTAGCTGAGTTGTGAACTTTTTGTTAACAAATTTACAATTGAGTATGCAAATGTATTAGCCATGTAAAAACTAATATAATTACAAATTCTGAAGTGGATATATGCACCATTATCTGAGTTATGAACTTTTTGTTTACAATTTTACAATTGAGCATGCAAATGTATTAGCCGTGTAAAAACTAATATAAATACAAATTTTGAAGTGAATGCATTATTATTTGAGTTGTGACCTTTTTGTTTACAAATTTACAATTGAGTATGCAAATGAATTAGCCCTGTAAAAACTAATATAAGTACAAATTCTGCCGTGGATACATGCATTATTACCTGAGTTGTGAACTTTTTGTTTACAAATTTCATTATTAGCTGAGATGTGAACTTTTTGTTTACAAATTTACAATTGAGTATGCAAATGTATTAGCCATGTAAAAACTAATATAAATACAAATTCTGAAGTGGATACAGGCATTAATAGCTGAGTTGTGAACTTTTTGTTTACAAATTTACAATTGAGTATGCAAATGTATTAGCCTTGTAAAAACTAATATAAATACAAATTCTGCCGTGGATACATGCATTATTAGCGGAGTTGTGAACTTTTTGTTTACAAATTCACAATTGAGTATGCAAATGTATTAGCCGTGTAAAAACTATACACATTCTTAAGTGGATACATGCATTATTAGCTGAGTTGTGAACTTTTTGTTTACAAATTTACAATTGAGTATACAAATGTATTAGCCGTGTAAAAACGAATATTAATACAAATTCTGAAGTGGATACAGGCATTATTAGCTGAGTTGTGAACTTTTTGTTTACAAATTTACAATTGAGTATGCAAATGTATTAGCCTTGTAAAAACTAATATAAGTACAAATTCTGCCGTGGATACATGCATTATTACCTGAGTTGTGAACTTTTTGTTTACAAATTTCATTATTAGCTGAGATGTGAACTTTTTGTTTACAAATTTACAATTGAGTATGCAAATGTAGTAGCCGTAAAAAACTATTATAAATACAAATTCTGAAGTGGATACAGACATTATTAGCTGAGCTGTGAACTTTTTGTTTTCAAATTTACAATTGAGTATGCAAATGTATTAGCCGTGTAAAAACTATTATAAATACAAATTCTGAAGTGGATATATGCATTATTATCTGAGTTGTGAACTTTTTGTTTACCAATTTACAATTGAGTATGCAAATGAATAAGCCTTCTAAAAACTAATATAAGTACAAATTCTGCCGTGGATACCTGCATTATTAGCGGAGTTGTGAACTTTTTGTTTACAAATTTACAATTGAGTATGCATATGTATTAGCCATGTAAAAACTAATATAAATACAAATTCTGAAGTGAATACAGGCATTATTAGCTGAGTTGTGAACTTTTTGTTTACAAATTTACAATTGAGTATGCAAATGTATTAGCCTTGTAAAAACTAATATAAATACAAATTCTGAAGTGGATACATGAATTATTAGCTGAGTTGTGAACTTTTTGTTTACAAATTTATACCTAAGTATGCAAATGTATTAACCTTGTAAAAACTAATATAAATACAAATTCTGAAGTGGATACATGCATTATTAGCTGAGTTGTGAACTTTTTGTTTACAATTTTACAATTGAGTATGCAAATGTATTAGCCATGTAAAAACTAATATAATTACAAATTCTGAAGTGGATATATGCACTATTATCTGAGTTGTGAACTTTTTGTTTACAAATTTACAATTGAGTATGCAAATGTATTAACCTTGTAAAAATTAATATAAATACAAATTCTAAAGTGGATACATGCATTATTAGCTGAGTTGTGAACTTTTTGTTTACAAATTTACAATTGAGTATGCAAATGTATTAGCCTTGTAAAAACTAATATAAATACAAATTCTGAAGTGAATACAGGCATTATTAGCTGAGTTGTGAACTTTTTGTTTACAAATTTACAATTGAGTATGCAAATGTATTAGCCTTGTAAAAACTAATATAAATACAAATTCTGAAGTGGATACATGAATTATTAGCTGAGTTGTGAACTTTTTGTTTACAAATTTATACCTAAGTATGCAAATGTATTAACCTTGTAAAAACTAATATAAATACAAATTCTGAAGTGGATACATGCATTATTAGCTGAGTTGTGAACTTTTTGTTTACAATTTTACAATTGAGTATGCAAATGTATTAGCCATGTAAAAACTTATATAATTACAAATTCTGAAGTGGATATATGCACTATTATCTGAGTTGTGAACTTTTTGTTTACAAATTTACAATTGAGTATGCAAATGTATTAACCTTGTAAAAATTAATATAAATACAAATTCTGAAGTGGATTCAGGCATTATTAGCTGAGTTGTGAACTTTTTGTTTACAAATTCACAATTGAGTATGCAAATGTATTAGCCTTGTAAAAACTAATATAATTACAAATTCTGAAGTGGATTCAGGCATTATTAGCTGAGTTGTGAACTTTTTGTTTACAAATTCACAATTGAGTATGCAAATGTATTAGCCGTGTAAAAACTATACACATTCTTAAGTGGATACATGCATTATTAGCTGAGTTGTGAACTTTTTGTTTACAAATTTACAATTGAGTATACAAATGTATTAGCCGTGTAAAAACGAATATTAATACAAATTCTGAAGTGGATACAGGCATTATTAGCTGAGTTGTGAACTTTTTGTTTACAAATTTACAATTGAGTATGCAAATGTATTAGCCTTGTAAAAACTAATATAAGTACAAATTCTGCCGTGGATACATGCATTATTACCTGAGTTGTGAACTTTTTGTTTACAAATTTCATTATTAGCTGAGATGTGAACTTTTTGTTTACAAATTTACAATTGAGTATGCAAATGTATTAGCCGTAAAAAAACTATTATAAATACAAATTCTGAAGTGGATACAGACATTATTAGCTGAGCTGTGAACTTTTTGTTTTCAAATTTACAATTGAGTATGCAAATGTATTAGCCGTGTAAAAACTATTATAAATACAAATTCTGAAGTGGATATATGCATTATTATCTGAGTTGTGAACTTTTTGTTTACAAATTTACAATTGAGTATGCAAATGAATAAGCCTTCTAAAAACTAATATAAGTACAAATTCTGCCGTGGATACATGCATTATTAGCGGAGTTGTGAACTTTTTGTTTACAAATTTACAATTGAGTATGCAAATGTATTAGCCGTGTAAAAACGAATATAAATACAAATTCTGCCGTGGATACAGGGATTATTAGCGGAGTTGTGAACTTTTTGTTTACAAATTTACAATTGAGTATGAAAATGTATTAACCATGTAAAAACTAATATAAATACAAATTCTGAAGTGAATACAGGCATTATTAGCTGAGTTGTGAACTTTTTGTTTACAAATTTACAATTGAGTATGCAAATGTATTAGCCTTGTAAAAACTAATATAAATACAAATTCTGAAGTGGATACATGAATTATTAGCTGAGTTGTGAACTTTTTGTTTACAAATTTATACCTAAGTATGCAAATGTATTAACCTTGTAAAAACAAATATAAATACAAATTCTGAAGTGGATACATGCATTATTAGCTGAGTTGTGAACTTTTTGTTTACAATTTTACAATTGAGTATGCAAATGTATTAGCCATGTAAAAACTAATATAATTACAAATTCTGAAGTGGATATATGCACTATTATCTGAGTTGTGAACTTTTTGTTTACAAATTTACAATTGAGTATGCAAATGTATTAACCTTGTAAAAACTAATATAAATACAAATTCTAAAGTGGATACATGCATTATTAGCTGAGTTGTGAACTTTTTGTTTACAAATTTACAATTGAGTATGCAAATGTATTAGCCTTGTAAAAACTAATATAATTACAAATTCTCAGTTTCACTCCGAGCTTCAAAGAGTAAAGACGTGCGACCGATCAAATCCCCAAGCGACAGCTTATCAGCAAGTAAATCTATATTTAGATCAATCAATTCGTGACTTATTCGCGCAAAGCGGTAAAAAACAACAAACACAAAGACTAAGTGAACCGAACCAATACTCTATAGGGCCCGAGCCCAACCATACCACGATGTCTCGACCACCCGACCGCCCTCTGACAACGAACAACACGATAACAAATGAAGCAAAATACATAATAATTAGTAGAACTGACAAAAAAACATTCGAGAACATTAACCCATTTATAATAAAAAAAAGTGGTAGACTTCACCTGTAATGGAACAGTCGAAACGTGCAAAAGAAACAGAGCAGGAACCCTCCTTATCAAAACAAAAAACATTCTACAAGCGCAGAAATTACTTAAATTAAAAATTTTCCATGACTTCCCAGTTAATGTCGAAGAACATAAAATACTTAATACCTCTAAAGGTGTCATCTACTCCAACGACCTGCGGAACATTGACGAAAAAGAAATATTAGAAGAAATGAAGCCACAAAATGTGATAGAAGTCCGTAAAATTCTAAAAAAAAACAACAACGAAACAACAGAAACTGGCTTAATTATTCTGACATTCTCCACAATTAACTTACCGGAAAAGATATGGATAGGTTATGAAGTCGTCCAAGTACGCCCATACATTCCACCACCAATGAGATGCTACAACTGTTTAAGATTTGGACACCCCACGACCTTTTGTAAAAGCGAACAAATTTGCGCCAACTGCTCCGAAAAAAAAAACACACGGACGAAAACAATATATGCACCAAAATAAAAACATGCATCAATTGCAAATACGAAGATGAAGAAATTAAACACCACAACGCAATGGACAAATCCTGCCCTGCCTTCATCAAGCAAAAGGAGCTTACTGCCATAAAAACACTCCAAAAAGTCGATCACAAAACAGCCCGCTACATCTACAACACTCGCCACATCCACCCACCGATCCCCTTCTCTCTGAAAGCCGCACTGCCATCACAAAAACCATCTACAAAAGAAACAACAACACATACTACTAAAGCTTCAACTACTAGCTCATCAACACCGATCAACACTACCAGACAAATCATCAACTACGACAGCTCCCCAGAAGAAGCCATGGACACTACTGCATCAACATCTTTATACTCCACTCGCTCCGAAATCTCTGACGAACTAAAACTAAAGATATACACAGCTAAGTCCAATAAACTAGGTATTCCCCTGAAATCAAAAGAAAAAAACACCCAAAAGACGAAAACCGAAAAAAAAAAAAAATAAAAAAATAGCAGAACTAATGAGTACCGACGAGGAACTCGACCTATAATAATATTAAATAATAAATCTAACTTTAAGTAAACTCTCCTTATGCTAAATATACTACAACTTAATATTAATGGTTACCTAAATAATTACAATTACCTACAAATACTTATAAAAAACAAATACCCCAAAATCATATCTATTCAAGATACCCACCTCCAATCTACCAACAATATCCCGATCCCAATTAACTTCACTCTATATCACACAAATAACTCTAACAACCCCTACGGCGGAGTAGCACTTTTACTTCACAACTCTTTAGAACAACAACAAACTTAAATTAGCAACATTAGTTTTGATTCAATAGCCGTAACTTTAAACTCTAAGATTAAATTCACCATAATTTCTAGCTACATACCACCAAACAAAAAATTTACTTTACAAGATTTGCATGACACTTACAACTTTATCGACACTCCACTCTTAATAACAGGCGACTTTAACAGCTGGCACAAAAGCTGGGCTCGCAAAACAATAACCCACGAGGCAACATACTATTCAAATTCATAAACCAGTCTGTATTAAACACACTTAATGACGGCTCACCCACCCACTTCACTACACACCACACATTCACCCACATCGACCTCTCAATCGCTTCTCCGGAAATAAAACTTCACTCCAAATGGTCAATTGACAGTCACCTCTCAGGAAGCGACCACTTCCCGATTTCGATTGTACTTTTTGAAAACGAAACAATTGACTCTTCCATAACCAAGCCAAAATTTAACATAGAAAAAGCTGATTGGCCTCTATACCAATCAGTAGTCAAACAATTTTCCGACAACAGACCACCCAGCTTACAAATAAACAAAGAAGCAGCCAACCTCTGCTCTATAATACGGCACAGCGCGCACCTTTCTATTCCGCAATACCACCTAAAAACATCCAAGCAGGTCCCTTGGTGGGACAATGAGCTTAAAACATTAAAAAACAACAAAAGAAAAGCCTGGCAAACCATGTGCCAAAATATAAACACAGCAAATATTATTACATATAAAAGAGCGAATGCCAAACTAAAACGAGAAATAAAAATAAAAAAACGAAAAGCTTTATTTGAATTTACCTCCGACATAAATTCACAAACCCCAATACCAATATTATGGAAAAAAATCAATCGATTCTGTGGCCTCAAAACCCACTTACAAATTCACTGTCTTGCCAACCCCCGCAACCCATCTCAAACCTATACAAAACCAAAAGATATCTCTAAAGCATTATGCGAACAGTGGTCAAACGCTTCACTTAATAATAATTTTCATACGGAATTTAGGTCACACAAAGATAACATAAACTTGAATATTACTCACGACACAACCCCCCTTACCCTACCATTGGAATCTGAAATATCTATCATTGAACTAAGAGCCGCCATTAATCAGCTTAAAGGTAAAACTCCCGGTAGAGACCGTATAAGCTATCAAATGATAAAGAATCTACCAGATATAGCCATGCATAGACTACTAAAATTCTATAACAACATCTTTAACACATACATTCCACAACAGTTCAAAGTAAGCATCATAATACCCATATTAAAACCCGCCTCAGACAAAACAGCAATATCATCTTATCGACCCATATCCCTGAATAGCTGCTTATCCAAAGTTATGGACAAAATAATTTCCAAAAGACTATGGTGGCTAGTCAACAACAGCCAGCTACTCGATAGTCGTCAAATGGGCTTTAGGAAGGGAAAGTCGGTATCAGATACCCTAGCCTCGCTAGACTACCTGACTACCGCAACCCTATCGAGAAAAAACCACCTATCCTTAATCTCGCTCGATTTCTTAAAAGCATTTGACAGAATTGGAATTCACACCATAATAGATGAACTTACAACCTGGAAATTAGGACAGAAAATGATGAACTACATAACAAACTTTTTAACAAATAGAAAAATTTCCGTTCAGATCCAAAATATTCAGTCACAACCTCTACCACTGGAAAATGAAATCCCACAAGGATCTCCACTCTCCGTTATCCTATTTGCAATCGCTTACAACAAACTAAATAAAATAATAGGCCTTCACAAATCTTTCGAATTCACCGCATACGCCGACGACTATACAATATTAAAAAAACTAAAAAAAACAGAAAACACTTTATATATAAACCCTCTGCTCACTGACATACAAGAATGGTGCAATTACTCCGGAGCAACTCTCTCTATACCGAAAACAAAACATTTACACATTTGTCGTAAAAAAAAGTGCAATTTTGAAATTATTAACAACCTTGACATAAAGACCGTAAAATCCTTAAAAATACTTGGTATTACCTTAACTAATAATTATAAATGGGACAAGCACATAGAACAACTAGTAATCCAAATACCCAAAAGGCTAAATGTTATTAAATGTCTCTCTAGCAACAGTTTTAATTGTAATATTAATACTATTATTTATGTTATCAACACAATCATAATGTCAAAAATTGACTACGGTCTGTTTCTATATGGAAGAGCACCAAAATCAAAACTGATCAAAATAAAAACCATATACCACTCAGCTGTTAGAATAGCCTTCGGAGCCTTTCGCTCAACACCAATCAACAACCTACTCTATGAATCCAACATTAAGCCAATAGAACACAGAACTAAACACGCCTTATTAAAAAACTTTAAACTTATATCTTTAGCAAAAAAAACTCCGTTAGAACATATAATAAAAAAAATCTTGAAAGCAAAACGTACCCCTAAACTATTATCTTCTCTACAAGAAACCATAAATAGCGGCAAAACGATTCACCTAGATCCAACCCCCATTAAAATTAATAAACAAACAAAACCCACATGGCCCTATAACTACTACCCCAAAATAAATAAATCATTACAAACCTCAGTCAAATCTGACACACCACCAATTGTTTACTACCAAAAATTTCAAGAAATAAAACATAGCCTCAAATACCACACCTTTCTGTACACAGACGGCTCTAAATCCGACCACGGGGTAACCTACAGTGTAACCTCCACACATTCCATCATAACCCAGCAAATGCTCCCACCTTACTCGTCGATTTTTACTGCCGAGATAGCAGCTATCCTCTGCGCATGTAGATACGCAGAAAAACATAAGGGAAAATTCGCTATATGCACCGACTCTCTGTCTGTCCTTACAGCACTAGAGAATCCCAATAACTACAACTACTACACTCTTGAAATTAAAAAAATAATCTCTAAATATAAAAACAAATTTTCTTTGATATGGGTACCAGGACATTGCGGTATTAACGGAAATGAATTTGCAGACAAAGCGGCTAAGGAAGCAACGAAATTGCCATTAATATCCGAAAAAAATCATAACACACCTGACACTCTGAAATATATCAGTGAACATATGAGATCCCAATACGACCAAATCTGGAACCACACATCCCAGCACTACAAACTCATTAACCCAAAAAAACTAAACAATATTGAACTTCTAAGCAAAACATTCTCTCGATTAGACACTATCAAATTTATGAGACTTCGCCTCGGACACTCTAAATTGACACACAGCTGCCTCTTTGACAAAACTTCACCGCCTACATGCCAACATTGTAACCAAACCTTAACCCTAATCCACATATTCCTAGAATGTCCTATTCACGATGAACCTAGAAAAAAATTCCTCCAAAATAACATAGAACAAATTCTAAACCCAATAAATGCTGTAACGACCATTAAATTCCTTAAATCAATCAACATTTACAACAATATATAATCCTAACATTATCAAAACACAATACACATATATTTAATTTTATCAACATATTATGTACATACTAGCATACATACACAATCATACCCTTAGTATATAAAAATTATTAGTGTAAATACCTTATTCATTTAATCACTCAACTAATATTGTTAATTATAGCAAATGTATAACTTAAGCAGAAGGCCATTGTAGCTATTGCTTAACAAAAAAAAAAACAAAATTATCCACACTTTGTAATTGCGGATAATTTCTTTATAATAATAATAATAAAAATTACAAATTCTGAAGTGGATTCAGGCATTATTAGCTGAGTTGTGAACTTTTTGTTTTCAAATTTACAATTGAGTATGCAAATGTATTAGCCGTGTAAAAACTATTGTAGCAGGCCAGTTGATGTTATTATGATCTGGTCACACGATTGTTGGGCTACGCTCTCTGAGAGAGCAGGTTACTCTCTCTCTCAGAGAGCGCTGCTTATGAATTTCGGGGGTTGAAAGGCACGCGGCCTGAGAGTGAGAGATCACTGTTTTTGGAGAAGTTGAAAAGAGAAGACGTAGATCGTGAACAAAAAGCAAGAAAGAGAACTGTAAAATAATATAAGAAACATTTAATACGAAATTATAAGCATAAATAAAAGAAACTTATAAATAATAACATACGGCCACAATCTCAGAAGTGGGATCGAGGAAAAAATTTTTTTTGTGCACGCCAACTACAAATAACTATAATGGATTTGGACATTAATAAAGTGACGGTGGCTCAGCTGAAAAGATGGCTAGAGTGTTTAAACTTGTCGACGAAGGGGTCAAAAGCTGATCTGTACTCCCGGATATGTGCGATTCCACCCGAAAGCCGAGGTAGTGCTCCAATGATGAACCAGGTGGAGGAGGAGCAAGAAATTCTGGACGAAGAGGCGGAAGGGGCAGCGGTGGAGAAGCGAGTGAAGCAGAATCGGACGGAACTGGCTCGTGGCATGGCAACTATGGAGGAGCTGCATCGGGAAATCGAGAAGGCAAGGAAGGTTCTCGAGAATCTTCAGCAGCAGATCGACAGCGTCAGTTCGAGAACAAGCGACGCGCGACCAAGCGGCGCCAGAAACGACATGTCTGAGCATAACGGCGAAGTGTGCGAAAGAGATGGCGAGCGTAGCAACGGTGCGGCAGATGATGTCCGTATGAGCGAAAGAGATGGCGAGCGAAGCGAAGCGAATGAGGCAGAGAGGAATGAAAGAGACGCCAGCGAGAATTCTGGAAATTTCGGACGAAACGCCAACGGGCAAAACGGCAGCAGCGACGCTAACAGTGGAAGAGGCGTTCGAGACGATTTTTCGTCAGCCGGATTTGGCTTGGCAAAGGAAATCCTATTGGATTTTTCGGAAAACATGTCTGTTCGTGCCTGGGTCTCCCAATGGGAGAATGTTGCCAGATTGTATAAGCTAACGGACACCCAGAGTAGAGTTTTGCTGATTGGAAAACTGAAAGGCAGCGCGTTGCAGTGGCTACACGCAGATGCAACCCGGTTCGGAGAATCGACGAGTGCGCTGGTAGACCAGTTACTTTTTGCGTTTGGTGGCAACGAGTCGAAAGCAGAGTTGAGACGCAAATTTGAGGCGCGGCTATGGAAGCCAACTGAGAAGTTTGCAGTCTATTTCGAAGAAAAACGCAGGCTGGCACGAGAAGTCAACATGGAAGATGACGAACTGCTGGACGGACTTATTGTTGGCATTCCGGCGATAAATCTACGCAATCAGGCCAAGCTTCAGTGTTTCGAGAACCCAGGAAGGATGCTTAAAGCATTTGCCAACATAATGTTGCCGGTAAGAGCTGCTGGAGAGAAGAAGATGCACAACGCGAAGGATGAGCTGGCGATCAAGGAGACGCGTTGCTATAACTGCAACGGTAAAGGGCACTGGGCTCGAGACTGCATCAAATCGAAGAGGACTCCTGGGTCTTGCTATGGATGTGGGGCGATGGATCACATGATCAGCAAGTGCCCCCAAAACAAGAAGGATGCGGCAAATAATTACGTAAGATTGTTTAAAATTTTTGTTTATGAAAACTCTAACCAGCCAATTATTACAGAATGCTTGATCGATTCAGGAAGCCCAGTATCTTTGATAAAATTTTCTTATGTACCCAAAAATATTAGATTAGAGCCTCATGAAGAGCTATATTATGGAATAAATAAAAGCATACTAAGAAGTTATGGAAAAATGTTATGTTATGTAATGAAAGAAGAAATAAAGATTTATTTTAATTTAATTGCTGTGGCTAACGATTCAATGAGCTGTAATATTGTGCTGGGTAGGGACTTTATGGAGGCTTGTAATCTGAAAATTAATTTAGAAACTTTAAAAATGATCACCGTTGAGAGAATTGAAACCCAAATTGATAATAAGACAAATATTAGTTTATTGAATGACACTAAGGAACCTAAGGAAGCGGATGAAGAATGTGAGCAAGAAAGTTTAGAAAATGAAATGTTAGAAGAAAGTTTAGAAAATGAAATGTTAGAAGAAAGTTTAGAAAATGAAATGTTAGGAGAAAGTTTAGAAAATGAAATGTTAGGAGAAAGTTTAGAAAATGAAATGTTAGGAGAAAGTTTAGAAAGTGAAATTTTGAGAAAAGGTTTAGGAAATGAGATTTTAGAAGAAGAAAGGTTCGAAAGCAAAATTTTAGAAGAGACTTTAGGAAATAATAGGGACGATTTCACAAGAGAAATGATGAATATTAATATTTTAGAGGATGATGAAAAGGAAAGTTGCTTTATTATTGGTGAAAAAATTAGCTACAAGGATCGAGAGAAGTTTATTAAGTTGTTAGAGACACATTATGTTCAAGTCAAGCGACCTGAGAATCCGAAAATAAAATGTGAAATGAACATAGTGTTGGAAAACTCGAAACCATTTAGTTGCGCACCGAGGAGACTGTCATATAGTGAAAAAGAAGCACTGTTAAAAATGTTAGAAGAATACATTAGAGATGGAATTATTCAACCTAGTAAATCGGAGTATGCTTCTCCTATTGTATTAGTGAAGAAGAAGTCGGGGGAACTGAGACTTTGTATCGATTTTAGAAGATTGAACAAAATAATGTCAAAGGATAATTATCCGATACCATTGATTGATGACCTTTTGGATAATTTAGTAGGAAAATCTGTGTTTACGAAATTAGACCTTAAGAATGGCTATTTTCATGTATTTGTTAACAAAGAGTCAGTAAAATTTACGTCTTTTACCACCCCATTGGGGCAATTTGAGTTTTTGCGGATGCCGATGGGCTTAAAAACAGCTCCGCAGGTATTTCAGAGATTCGTTAATGACATATTTTCGGACATGATAAGGCAAAAGAAGGTGATCATATATATGGACGATATTTTAGTGGCAAGCAAAAGTTTAGAAGAACATTTAGAAGTTTTAGTAGAAGTATTTAGAAGGCTAGTAGAAAATAAATTAGAGTTGAGAATGGACAAATGCAAATTTTTACAAGACAAGGTTAAATATTTAGGTTTTCTGATTTCGAATGATGGGATTAAGGCTGACAGTAAAGGGTTAGAAGCGATACAAAATTTTCCGGTTCCAGGCAAGGTGCAAGCAGTTCAAAGTTTTTTAGGTCTTTGCTCGTATTTTCGGCGATTCATTAAGGATTTTTCGATATTAGCGAAACCGTTGTATGATTTGTTGAGAAAAGATAGAGTTTTTAAGTTCGAAGCAGAAGAATTGGATTGTTTTTCGTTGTTAAAGGCGAAATTAATGGAAGCGCCAGTTTTAGCGATATACGACTACAGAGATGATGTTGAGCTTCACTGTGATGCAAGCGCTTTAGGATTTGGAGCTGTGCTTCTTCAGAAAAAAGAGGACAACAAATTGCATCCTATTTTCTATTTTTCAAAAAGATCGACTGCAACAGAAGCAAAGTATCATAGTTTCGAGTTAGAGACTTTAGCCATAATTTACGCGTTAAGAAGGTTTAGAATATATTTACTAGGCAAACGTTTTAAAATTGTAACAGACTGCAACTCTTTAACGTTAACGCTCAATAAGATTGAGTTAAACCCAAGAATAGCACGGTGGGCTCTAGAATTGCAAGAGTTCGACTATGAATTAAAGCATAGATCAGGCAAACAAATGCAGCATGTAGATGCATTAAGCAGATGCAACAACATAATGATAGTGGAGACAAATACATTCGAAACAAATTTAGTAATTTGTCAATCAAAAGATGCAAAGGTTCAAGAAATTAGGAAAATGTTAGAAAGCAGCGAGCATAAGATATACGAAATGAGAAATGGAGTAATTTATAGGAAAAGTAATGACAACCGATTATTATTTTATGTACCGAATCGAATGGAGGAACACGTGCTATACAAATACCATGACGAAATGGGTCATATTGGGAGGGATAAAATGTTAGATGTTATTGGGAAAAGCTACTGGTTTCCAAACATGAAGGACAAAGTAGTAGAGCATATTCAGAATTGTTTAAAGTGCATAGCTTATTCTCCGAAAGTGGGTAAAGGAGACGGACACTTACATAGCATACCCAAAGGCAATAAGCCTTTTGAGATCATTCATATAGACCATTATGGACCGGTAGATAGCAGCAGATTGAAAAAACATATATTTGTGGTGGTAGATGCTTTCACAAAGTTCGTTAGGTTGTACACAACAAAAACGACGAATACAAAAGAGGTGATAAATGCGTTAAAAGACTATTTTCGAGCGTACAGTAGACCGAAATGTATAATATCGGATCGAGGCAGTTGTTTTACATCGTCTGAGTTTACAGAGTTTATGGAAGATAGTAACGTTAAGCACATAAAAATTGCGACGGGCTCGCCTCAGGCAAATGGTCAAGTTGAACGAATAAATAGGAGTTTAGGACCCATGATAGCAAAACTGATAGAACCGGAAAAGGGTTTACATTGGGATAGAGTTATGGAAAAGGTTGAGTATTCGATGAATAATACGATGCATAATAGCATTAAGCTATGTCCTAGTGAAACATTATTTGGGATAACACAGAGAGGAGAAACATGTGACGAGCTAAAGGAAAGATTGGAAGATGAAGAAGAGAAAGGAAAGATTAGGAAAAACTTAGAAGATGAAGATGAGATTATTGAGGAAAACAGGAGAAATTTAGAAAAACTTAGAAGAAAATTAGAAGGGAAAGAAGAGATTAGAAATGAGTTAGAATTAGAAGAGAAAAGTATTGAGGAAAATAGAATAAATTTAGAACAAATTAGACAGAAAGCTGAAGTAACACAAAGACAGGCTCAAATGAAAAATGAAGAATACTACAATGCGAGAAAGAAGAAGGCAACAGAATATAAAGAAGGAGATTACGTTATGGTTAAGAATTTCGACTGTACTGTGGGTGCTGCAAGAAAGCTCATTCCGAAGACTAAGGGTCCTTATGTCATTGTAAAAGTTTTAAAAAATGATAGATATGTTCTTAAAGATATAGATGGGTTTCAGTTGTCTCGCAATCCATACCAAGGCGTGTGGAGTGCAAATAACATTAGACATTGGATAAAATCATAATATAATGATAAAATATGTAATTGTAATATTGTAAAGTAAAGAAAAACAAATTGTAATATTGAAATTGTAAATATGTTAAAATTGTAATTAAGTTATAGCATTAAGTCAGAGATAGAGGGCTATCTCAAAGTCAGGACGGCCGAGTTGTAGCAGGCCAGTTGATGTTATTATGATCTGGTCACACGATTGTTGGGCTACGCTCTCTGAGAGAGCAGGTTACTCTCTCTCTCAAAGAGCGCTGCTTATGAATTTCGGGGGTTGAAAGGCACGCGAGTGAGAGATCACTGTTTTTGGAGAAGTTGAAAAGAGAAGACGTAGATCGTGAACAAAAAGCAAGAAAGAGAACTGTAAAATAATATAAGAAACATTTAATACGAAATTATAAGCATAAATAAAAGAAACTAATAAATAATAACATACGGCCACACTATTATAAATACAAATTCTGAAGTGGATATATGCATTATTATCTGAGTTGTGAACTTTTTGTTTACAAATTTACAATTGAGTATGCAAATGAATTAGCCTTTTAAAAACTAATATAAGTACAAATTCTGCCGTGGATACATGCATTATTAGCGGAGTTGTGAACTTTTTGTTTACAAATTTACAATTGAGTATGCAAATGTATTAGCCATGTAAAAACTAATATAAATACAAATTCTGAAGTGAATACAGGCATTATTAGCTGAGTTGTGAACTTTTTGTTTACAAATTTACAATTGAGTATGCAAATGTATTAGCCGTGTAAAAACTAATATAAATACAAATTCTGAAGTGGATACAGGCATTATTAGCTGAGTTGTGAACTTTTTGTTTACAAATTTACAATTGAGTATGCAAATGTATTAGCCTTGTAAAAACTAATATAAATACAAATTCTGAAGTGGATACATGCACTATTAGCGGAGTTGTGAACTTTTTGTTTACAAATTTACAATTGAGTATACAAATGTATTAGCCGTGTAAAAACGAATATAAATACAAATTCTGAAGTGGATACAGGCATTATTAGCTGAGTTGTGAACTTTTTGTTTACAAATTTACAATTGAGTATGCAAATGTATTAGCCTTGTAAAAACTAATATAAATACAAATTCTGCCGTGGATACATGCATTATTAGCGGAGTTGTGAACTTTTTGTTTACAAATTTACAATTGAGTATGCAAATGTATTAGCCATGTAAAAACTAATATAAATACTAAATTCTGAAGTGGATACAGGCATTATTAGCTGAGTTGTGAACTTTTTGTTTACAAATTTACAATTGAGTATGCAAATGTATTAGCCTTGTAAAAACTAATATAAATACAAATTCTGAAGTGGATACAGGCATTATTAGCTGCGCTGTGAACTTTTTGTTTACAAATTTACAATTGAGTATGCAAATGTATTAGCCGTGTAAAAACGAATATAAATACAAATTCTGCCGTGGATACATGCACTATTAGCGGAGTTGTGAACTTTTTGTTTACAAATTTACAATTGAGTATACAAATGTATTAGCCGTGTAAAAACGAATATAAATACAAATTCTGCCGTGGATACATGCATTATTAGCGGAGTTGTGAACTTTTTGTTTACAAATTTAGAATTGAGTATGCAAATGTATTAGCCATGTAGAAACTATTATAAATACAAATTCTGAAGTGGATACAGACATTATTAGCTGAGTTGTGAACTTTTTGTTTACAAATTTACAATTGAGTATGCAAATGTATTAGCCTTGTAAAAACTAATATAAATACAAATTCTGAAGTGGATACAGGCATTATTAGCTGAGCTGTGAACTTTTTGTTTACAAATTTACAATTGAGTATGCAAATGTATTAGCCGTGTAAAAACGAATATAAATACAAATTCTGCCGTGGATACATGCACTATTAGCGGAGTTGTGAACTTTTTGTTTACAAATTTACAATTGAGTTTACAAATGTATTAGCCGTGTAAAAACGAATATAAATACAAATTCTGTAGTGGATACAGGCATTATTAGCTAAGTTGTGAACTTTTTGTTTACAAATTTACAATTGAGTATGCAAATGTATTAGCCTTGTAAAAACTAATATAAGTACAAATTCTGCCGTGGATACATGCAATATTACCTGAGTTGTGAACTTTTTGTTTACAAATTTATACCTGAGTATGCAAATGTATTAGCCATGTAAAAACTAATATAAATACTAAATTCTGAAGTGGATACAGGCATTATTAGCTGAGTTGTGAACTTTTTGTTTACAAATTTACAATTGAGTATGCAAATGTATTAGCCATGTAAAAACTAATATAAATACTAAATTCTGAAGTGGATACAGGCATTATTAGCTGAGTTGTGAACTTTTTGTTTACAAATTTACAATTGAGTATGCAAATGTATTAGCCTTGTAAAAACTAATATAAATACAAATTCTGAAGTGGATACAGGCATTATTAGCTGAGCTGTGAACTTTTTGTTTACAAATTTACAATTGAGTATGCAAATGTATTAGCCGTGTAAAAACGAATATAAATACAAATTCTGCCGTGGATACATGCACTATTAGCGGAGTTGTGAACTTTTTGTTTACAAATTTACAATTGAGTATACAAATGTATTAGCCGTGTAAAAACGAATATAAATACAAATTCTGAAGTGGATACAGGCATTATTAGCTGAGTTGTGAACTTTTTGTTTACAAATTTACAATTGAGTATGCAAATGTATTAGCCTTGTAAAAACTAATATAAGTACAAATTCTGCCTTGGATACCTGCATTATTACCTGAGTTGTGAACTTTTTGTTTACAAATTTCATTATTAGCTGAGATGTGAACTTTTTGTTTACAAATTTACAATTGAGTATGCAAATGTATTAGCCGTAAAAAAACTATTATAAATACAAATTCTGAAGTGGATACATGCATTATTAGCGGAGTTGTGATCTTTTTGTTTACAAATTTACAATTGAGTATGCAAATGTATTAGCCATGTAAAAACTAATATAAATACAAATTCTGAAGTGAATACAGGCATTATTAGCTGAGTTGTGAACTTTTTGTTTACAAAGTTACAATTGAGTATGCAAATGTATTAGCCTTGTAAAAACTAATATAAATACAAATTCTGAAGTGGATATATGCACTATTATCTGAGTTGTGAACTTTTTGTTTACAAATTTACAATTGAGTATGCAAATGTATTAACCTTGTAAAAACTAATATAAATACAAATTCTAAAGTGGATACATGCATTATTAGCTGAGTTGTGAACTTTTGTTTACAAATTTACAATTGAGTATGCAAATGTATTAGCCTTGTAAAAACTAATATAATTACAAATTCTGAAGTGGATTCAGGCATTATTAGCTGAGTTGTGAACTTTTTGTTTTCAAATTTACAATTGAGTATGCAAATGTATTAGCCGTGTAAAAACTATTATAAATACAAATTCTGAAGTGGATATATGCATTATTATCTGAGTTGTGAACATTTTGTTTACAAATTTACAATTGAGTATGCAAATGAATTAGCCTTTTAAAAACTAATATAAGTACAAATTCTGCCGTGGATACATGCATTATTAGCGGAGTTGTGAACTTTTTGTTTACAAATTTACAATTGAGTATGCAAATGTATTAGCCATGTAAAAACTAATATAAATACAAATTCTGAAGCCGTGTAAAAACTATTATAAATACAAATTCTGAAGTGGATATATGCATTATTATCTGAGTTGTGAACTTTTTGTTTACAAATTTACAATTGAGTATGCAAATGAATAAGCCTTCTAAAAACTAATATAAGTACAAATTCTGCCGTGGATACATGCATTATTAGCGGAGTTGTGAACTTTTTGTTTACAAATTTACAATTGAGTATGCAAATGTATTAGCCATGTAAAAACTAATATAAATACAAATTCTGAAGTGAATACAGGCATTATTAGCTGAGTTGTGAACTTTTTGTTTACAAATTTACAATTGAGTATGCAAATGTATTAGCCTTGTAAAAACTAATATAAATACAAATTCTGAAGTGGATACATGAATTATTAGCTGAGTTGTGAACTTTTTGTTTACAAATTTATACCTGAGTATGCAAATGTATTAACCTTGTAAAAACTAATATAAATACAAATTCTGAAGTGGATACATGCATTATTAGCTGAGTTGTGAACTTTTTGTTTACAAATTTACAATTGAGTATGCAAATGTATTAGCCTTGTAAAAACTAATATAAATACAAATTCTGAAGTGGATACATGAATTATTAGCTGAGTTGTGAACTTTTTGTTTACAAATTTATACCTGAGTATGCAAATGTATTAACCTTGTAAAAACTAATATAAGTACAAATTCTGCCGTGGATACATGCATTAGTACCTGAGTTGTGAACTTTTTGTTTACAAATTTCATAATTAGCTGAGATGTGAACTTTTTGTTTACAAATTTACAATTGAGTATGCAAATGTATTAGCCGTAAAAAAACTATTATAAATACAAATTCTGAAGTGGATACAGACATTATTAGCTGAGCTGTGAACTTTTTGTTTACAAATTTACAATTGAGTATGCAAATGTATTAGCCGTGTAAAAACTATTATAAATACAAATTCTGAAGTGGATATATGCATTATTATCTGAGTTGTGAACTTTTTGTTTACAAATTTACAATTGAGTATGCAAATGAATAAGCCTTCTAAAAACTAATATAAGTAAAAATTCTGCCGTGGATACATGCATTATTAGCGGAGTTGTGAACTTTTTGTTTACAAATTTACAATTGAGTATGCAAATGTATTAGCCATGTAAAAACTAATATAAATACAAATTCTGAAGTGAATACAGGCATTATTAGCTGAGTTGTGAACTTTTTGTTTACAAATTTACAATTGAGTATGCAAATGTATTAGCCTTGTAAAAACTAATATAAATACAAATTCTGAAGTGGATATATGCACTATTATCTGAGTTGTGAACTTTTTGTTTACAAATTTACAATTGAGTATGCAAATGTATTAACCTTGTAAAAACTAATATAAATACAAATTCTAAAGTGGATACATGCATTATTAGCTGAGTTGTGAACTTTTGTTTACAAATTTACAATTGAGTATGCAAATGTATTAGCCTTGTAAAAACTAATATAATTACAAATTCTGAAGTGGATTCAGGCATTATTAGCTGAGTTGTGAACTTTTTGTTTTCAAATTTACAATTGAGTATGCAAATGTATTAGCCGTGTAAAAACTATTATAAATACAAATTCTGAAGTGGATATATGCATTATTATCTGAGTTGTGAACATTTTGTTTACAAATTTACAATTGAGTATGCAAATGAATTAGCCTTTTAAAAACTAATATAACTACAAATTCTGCCGTGGATACATGCATTATTAGCGGAGTTGTGAACTTTTTGTTTACAAATTTACAATTGAGTATGCAAATGTATTAGCCATGTAAAAACTAATATAAATACAAATTCTGAAGTGGATACAGATATTATTAGCTGAGCTGTGAACTTTTTGTTTTCAAATTTACAATTGAGTATGCAAATGTATTAGCCGTGTAAAAACTATTATAAGTATGCAAATGTATTAACCTTGTAAAAACTAATATAAATACAAATTCTAAAGTGGATACATGCATTATTAGCTGAGTTGTGAACTTTTGTTTACAAATTTACAATTGAGTATGCAAATGTATTAGCCTTGTAAAAACTAATATAATTACAAATTCTGAAGTGGATTCAGGCATTATTAGCTGAGTTGTGAACTTTTTGTTTTCAAATTTACAATTGAGTATGCAAATGTATTAGCCGTGTAAAAACTATTATAAATACAAATTCTGAAGTGGATATATGCATTATTATCTGAGTTGTGAACATTTTGTTTACAAATTTACAATTGAGTATGCAAATGAATTAGCCTTTTAAAAACTAATATAAGTACAAATTCTGCCGTGGATACATGCATTATTAGCGGAGTTGTGAACTTTTTGTTTACAAATTTACAATTGAGTATGCAAATGTATTAGCCATGTAAAAACTAATATAAATACAAATTCTGAAGCCGTGTAAAAACTATTATAAATACAAATTCTGAAGTGGATATATGCATTATTATCTGAGTTGTGAACTTTTTGTTTACAAATTTACAATTGAGTATGCAAATGAATAAACCTTCTAAAAACTAATATAAGTACAAATTCTGCCGTGGATACATGCATTATTAGCGGAGTTGTGAACTTTTTGTTTACAAATTTACAATTGAGTATGCAAATGTATTAGCCATGTAAAAACTAATATAAATACAAATTCTGAAGTGAATACAGGCATTATTAGCTGAGTTGTGAACTTTTTGTTTACAAATTTACAATTGAGTATGCAAATGTATTAGCCTTGTAAAAACTAATATAAATACAAATTCTGAAGTGGATACATGAATTATTAGCTGAGTTGTGAACTTTTTGTTTACAAATTTATACCTGAGTATGCAAATGTATTAACCTTGTAAAAACTAATATAAATACAAATTCTGAAGTGGATACATGCATTATTAGCTGAGTTGTGAACTTTTTGTTTACAAATTTACAATTGAGTATGCAAATGTATTAGCCTTGTAAAAACTAATATAAATACAAATTCTGAAGTGGATACATGAATTATTAGCTGAGTTGTGAACTTTTTGTTTACAAATTTATACCTGAGTATGCAAATGTATTAACCTTGTAAAAACTAATATAAGTACAAATTCTGCCGTGGATACATGCATTATTACCTGAGTTGTGAACTTTTTGTTTACAAATTTCATTATTAGCTGAGATGTGAACTTTTTGTTTACAAATTTACAATTGAGTATGCAAATGTATTAGCCGTAAAAAAACTATTATAAATACAAATTCTGAAGTGGATACAGACATTATTAGCTGAGCTGTGAACTTTTTGTTTACAAATTTACAATTGAGTATGCAAATGTATTAGCCGTGTAAAAACTATTATAAATACAAATTCTGAAGTGGATATATGCATTATTATCTGAGTTGTGAACTTTTTGTTTACAAATTTACAATTGAGTATGCAAATGAATAAGCCTTCTAAAAACTAATATAAGTACATTATTAGCGGAGTTGTGAACTTTTTGTTTACAAATTTACAATTGAGTATGCAAATGTATTAGCCATGTAAAAACTAATATAAATACAAATTCTGAAGTGAATACAGGCATTATTAGCTGAGTTGTGAACTTTTTGTTTACAAATTTACAATTGAGTATGCAAATGTATTAGCCTTGTAAAAACTAATATAAATACAAATTCTGAAGTGGATATATGCACTATTATCTGAGTTGTGAACTTTTTGTTTACAAATTTACAATTGAGTATGCAAATGTATTAACCTTGTAAAAACTAATATAAATACAAATTCTAAAGTGGATACATGCATTATTAGCTGAGTTGTGAACTTTTGTTTACAAATTTACAATTGAGTATGCAAATGTATTAGCCTTGTAAAAACTAATATAATTACAAATTCTGAAGTGGATTCAGGCATTATTAGCTGAGTTGTGAACTTTTTGTTTTCAAATTTACAATTGAGTATGCAAATGTATTAGCCGTGTAAAAACTATTATAAATACAAATTCTGAAGTGGATATATGCATTATTATCTGAGTTGTGAACATTTTGTTTACAAATTTACAATTGAGTATGCAAATGAATTAGCCTTTTAAAAACTAATATAACTACAAATTCTGCCGTGGATACATGCATTATTAGCGGAGTTGTGAACTTTTTGTTTACAAATTTACAATTGAGTATGCAAATGTATTAGCCATGTAAAAACTAATATAAATACAAATTCTGAAGTGGATACAGATATTATTAGCTGAGCTGTGAACTTTTTGTTTTCAAATTTACAATTGAGTATGCAAATGTATTAGCCGTGTAAAAACTATTATAAATACAAATTCTGAAGTGGATATATGCATTATTATCTGAGTTGTGAACTTTTTGTTTACAAATTTACAATTGAGTATGCAAATGAATAAGCCTTCTAAAAACTAATATAAGTACAAATTCTGCCGTGGATACATGCATTATTAGCGGAGTTGTGAACTTTTTGTTTACAAATTTACAATTGAGTATGCAAATGTATTAGCCATGTAAAAACTAATATAAATACAAATTCTGAAGTGAATACAGGCATTATTAGCTGAGTTGTGAACTTTTTGTTTACAAATTTACAATTGAGTATGCAAATGTATTAGCCTTGTAAAAACTAATATAAATACAAATTCTGAAGTGGATACATGAATTATTAGCTGAGTTGTGAACTTTTTGTTTACAAATTTATACCTGAGTATGCAAATGTATTAACCTTGTAAAAACTAATATAAATACAAATTCTGAAGTGGATACATGCATTATTAGCTGAGTTGTGAACTTTTTGTTTACAAATTTACAATTGAGTATGCAAATGTATTAGCCTTGTAAAAACTAATATAAATACAAATTCTGAAGTGGATACATGAATTATTAGCTGAGTTGTGAACTTTTTGTTTACAAATTTATACCTGAGTATGCAAATGTATTAACCTTGTAAAAACTAATATAAATACAAATTCCGAAGTGGATACATGCATTATTAGCTGAGTTGTGAACTTTTTGTTTTCAAATTTACAATTGAGTATGCAAATGTATTAGCCGTGTAAAAACTATTATAAATACAAATTCTGAAGTGGATATATGCATTATTATCTGAGTTGTGAACTTTTTGTTTACAAATTTACAATTGAGTATGCAAATGAATTAGCCTTTTAAAAACTAATATAATTACAAATTCTGAAGTGGATTCAGGCATTATTAGCTGAGTTGTGAACTTTTTGTTTACAAATTTACAATTGAGTATGCAAATGTATTAGCCTTGTAAAAACTAATATAAATACAAATTCTGAAGTGGATACATGAATTATTAGCTGAGTTGTGAACTTTTTGTTTACAAATTTATACCTGAGTATGCAAATGTATTAACCTTGTAAAAACTAATATAAATACAAATTCTGAAGTGGATACATGCATTATTACCTGAGTTGTGAACTTTTTGTTTACAAATTTACAATTGAGTATGCAAATGTATTAGCCTTGTAAAAACTAATATAAATACAAATTCTGAAGTGGATACATGAATTATTAGCTGAGTTGTGAACTTTTTGTTTACAAATTTATACCTGAGTATGCAAATGTATTAACCTTGTAAAAACTAATATAAATACAAATTCCGAAGTGGATACATGCATTATTAGCTGAGTTGTGAACTTTTTGTTTACAAATTTACAATTGAGTATGCAAATGTATTAGCCTTGTAAAAACTAATATAATTACAAATTCTGAAGTGGATTCAGGCATTATTAGCTGAGTTGTGAACTTTTTGTTTACAAATTTACAATTGAGTATGCAAATGTATTAGCCTTGTAAAAACTAATATAAATACAAATTCTGAAGTGGATACATGAATTATTAGCTGAGTTGTGAACTTTTTGTTTACAAATTTATACCTAAGTATGCAAATGTATTAACCTTGTAAAAACTAATATAAATACAAATTCTGAAGTGGATACATGCATTATTAGCTGAGTTGTGAACTTTTTGTTTACAAATTTACAATTGAGTATGCAAATGTATTAGCCTTGTAAAAACTAATATAATTACAAATTCTGAAGTGGATATATGCATTATTATCTGAGTTGTGAACTTTTTGTTTTCAAATTTACAATTGAGTATGCAAATGTATTAGCCGTGTGAAAACTATTATAAATACAAATTCTGAAGTGGATATATGCATTATTATCTGAGTTGTGAACTTTTTGTTTACAAATTTACAATTGAGTATGCAAATGTATTAGCCGTGTAAAAACTATTATAAATACAAATTCTGAAGTGGATATATGCATTATTATCTGAGTTGTGAACTTTTTGTTTACAAATTTACAATTGAGTATGCCAATGAATAAGCCTTCTAAAAACTAATATAAGTACAAATTCTGCCGTGGATACATGCATTATTAGCTGAGTTGTGAACTTTTTGTTTACAAATTTACAATTGAGTATGCAAATGTATTAGCCTTGTAAAAACTAATATAATTACAAATTCTGAAGTGGATATATGCACTATTATCTGAGTAATGTATTAACCTTGTAAAAACTAATATAAATACAAATTCTGAAGTGGATACAGGCATTATTAGCTGAGTTGTGAACTTTTTGTTTACAAATTTACAATTGAGTATGCAAATGTATTAGCCTTGTAAAAACTAATATAATTACAAATTCTGAAGTGGATTCAGGCATTATTAGCTGAGTTGTGAACTTTTTGTTTTCAAATTTACAATTGAGTATGCAAATGTATTAGCCGTGTGAAAACTATTATAAATACAAATTCTGAAGTGGATATATGCATTATTATCTGAGTTGTGAACTTTTTGTTTACAAATTTACAATTGAGTATGCAAATGTATTAGCCGTGTAAAAACTATTATAAATACAAATTCTGAAGTGGATATATGCATTATTATCTGAGTTGTGAACTTTTTGTTTACAAATTTACAATTGAGTATGCCAATGAATAAGTCTTCTAAAAACTAATATAAGTACAAATTCTGCCGTGGATACATGCATTATTAGCTGAGTTGTGAACTTTTTGTTTACAAATTTACAATTGAGTATGCAAATGTATTAGCCTTGTAAAAACTAATATAATTACAAATTCTGAAGTGGATTCAGGCATTATTAGCTGAGTTGTGAACTTTTTGTTTTAAAATTTACAATTGAGTATGCAAATGTATTAGCCGTGTAAAAACTATTATAAATACAAATTCTGAAGTGGATATATGCATTATTATCTGAGTTGTGAACTTTTTGTTTACAAATTTACAATTGAGTATGCAAATGTATTAGCCATGTAAAAACTAATATAATTACAAATTCTGAAGTGGATATATGCACTATTATCTGAGTAATGTATTAACCTTGTAAAAACTAATATAAATACAAATTCTGAAGTGGATACAGGCATTATTAGCTGAGTTGTGAACTTTTTGTTTACAAATTTACAATTGAGTATGCAAATGTATTAGCCTTGTAAAAACTAATATAATTACAAATTCTGAAGTGGATTCAGGCATTATTAGCTGAGTTGTGAACTTTTTGTTTACAAATTTACAATTGAGTATGCAAATGTATTAGCCTTGTAAAAACTAATATAATTACAAATTCTGAAGTGGATATATGCATTATTATCTGAGTTGTGAACTTTTTGTTTACAAATTTACAATTGAGTATGCAAATGTATTAGCCATGTAAAAACTAATATAATTACAAATTCTGAAGTGGATATATGCACTATTATCTGAGTAATGTATTAACCTTGTAAAAACTAATATAAATACAAATTCTGAAGTGGATACAGGCATTATTAGCTGAGTTGTGAACTTTTTGTTTACAAATTTACAATTGAGTATGCAAATGTATTAGCCTTGTAAAAACTAATATAATTACAAATTCTGAAGTGGATTCAGGCATTATTAGCTGAGTTGTGAACTTTTTGTTTACAAATTTACAATTGAGTATGCAAATGTATTAGCCTTGTAAAAACTAATATAATTACAAATTCTGAAGTGGATATATGCACTATTATCTGAGTTGTGAACTTTTTGTTTACAAATTTACAATTGAGTATGCCAATGAATAAGCCTTCTAAAAACTAATATAAGTACAAATTCTGCCGTGGATACATGCATTATTAGCTGAGTTGTGAACTTTTTGTTTACAAATTTACAATTGAGTATGCCAATGAATAAGCCTTCTAAAAACTAATATAAGTACAAATTTTGCCGTGGATACATGCATTATTAGCTGAGTTGTGAACTTTTTGTTTACAAATTTACAATTGAGTATGCAAATGTATTAGCCTTGTAAAAACTAATATAATTACAAATTCTGAAGTGGATATATGCACTATTATCTGAGTTGTGAACTTTTTGTTTACAAATTTACAATTGAGTATGCAAATGTATTAGCCATGTAAAAACTAATATAAATACAAATTCTGAAGTGAATACAGGCATTATTAGCTGAGTTGTGAACTTTTTGTTTACAAATTTACAATTGAGTATGCAAATGTATTAACCTTGTAAAAACTAATATAGATACAAATTCTAAAGTGGATACATGCATTATTAGCTGAGTTGTGAACTTTTTGTTTACAAATTTACAATTGAGTATGCCAATGAATAAGCCTTCTAAAAACTAATATAAATACAAATTCTGCCGTGGATACATGCATTATTAGCTGAGTTGTGAACTTTTTGTTTACAAATTTACAATTGAGTATGCAAATGTATTAGCCTTGTAAAAACTAATATAATTACAAATTCTGAAGTGGATATATGCACTATTATCTGAGTTGTGAACTTTTTGTTTACAAATTTACAATTGAGTATGCCAATGAATAAGCCTTCTAAAAACTAATATAAATACAAATTCTGCCGTGGATACATGCATTATTAGCTGAGTTGTGAACTTTTTGTTTACAAATTTACAATTGAGTATGCAAATGTATTAACCTTGTAAAAACTAATATAAATACAAATTCCGAAGTGGATACATGCATTATTAGCTGAGTTGTGAACTTTTTGTTTACAAATTTACAATTGAGTATGCAAATGTATTAGCCTTGTAAAAACTAATATAATTACAAATTCTGAAGTGGATTCAGGCATTATTAGCTGAGTTGTGAACTTTTTGTTTACAAATTTACAATTGAGTATGCAAATGTATTAGCCTTGTAAAAACTAATATAAATACAAATTCTGAAGTGGATACATGAATTATTAGCTGAGTTGTGAACTTTTTGTTTACAAATTTATACCTAAGTATGCAAATGTATTAACCTTGTAAAAACTAATATAAATACAAATTCTGAAGTGGATACATGCATTATTAGCTGAGTTGTGAACTTTTTGTTTACAAATTTACAATTGAGTATGCAAATGTATTAGCCTTGTAAAAACTAATATAATTACAAATTCTGAAGTGGATATATGCATTATTATCTGAGTTGTGAACTTTTTGTTTTCAAATTTACAATTGAGTATGCAAATGTATTAGCCGTGTGAAAACTATTATAAATACAAATTCTGAAGTGGATATATGCATTATTATCTGAGTTGTGAACTTTTTGTTTACAAATTTACAATTGAGTATGCCAATGAATAAGCCTTCTAAAAACTAATATAAGTACAAATTCTGCCGTGGATACATGCATTATTAGCTGAGTTGTGAACTTTTTGTTTACAAATTTACAATTGAGTATGCAAATGTATTAGCCTTGTAAAAACTAATATAATTACAAATTCTGAAGTGGATATATGCACTATTATCTGAGTAATGTATTAACCTTGTAAAAACTAATATAAATACAAATTCTGAAGTGGATACAGGCATTATTAGCTGAGTTGTGAACTTTTTGTTTACAAATTTACAATTGAGTATGCAAATGTATTAGCCTTGTAAAAACTAATATAATTACAAATTCTGAAGTGGATTCAGGCATTATTAGCTGAGTTGTGAACTTTTTGTTTTCAAATTTACAATTGAGTATGCAAATGTATTAGCCGTGTGAAAACTATTATAAATACAAATTCTGAAGTGGATATATGCATTATTATCTGAGTTGTGAACTTTTTGTTTACAAATTTACAATTGAGTATGCAAATGTATTAGCCGTGTAAAAACTATTATAAATACAAATTCTGAAGTGGATATATGCATTATTATCTGAGTTGTGAACTTTTTGTTTACAAATTTACAATTGAGTATGCCAATGAATAAGCCTTCTAAAAACTAATATAAGTACAAATTTTGCCGTGGATACATGCATTATTAGCTGAGTTGTGAACTTTTTGTTTACAAATTTACAATTGAGTATGCAAATGTATTAGCCTTGTAAAAACTAATATAATTACAAATTCTGAAGTGGATATATGCACTATTATCTGAGTTGTGAACTTTTTGTTTACAAATTTACAATTGAGTATGCAAATGTATTAACCTTGTAAAAACTAATATAAATACAAATTCTAAAGTGGATACATGCATTATTAGCTGAGTTGTGAACTTTTGTTTACAAATTTACAATTGAGTATGCAAATGTATTAGCCTTGTAAAAACTAATATAATTACAAATTCTGAAGTGGATTCAGGCATTATTAGCTGAGTTGTGAACTTTTTGTTTTCAAATTTACAATTGAGTATGCAAATGTATTAGCCGTGTAAAAACTATTATAAATACAAATTCTGAAGTGGATATATGCATTATTATCTGAGTTGTGAACTTTTTGTTTACAAATTTACAATTGAGTATGCAAATGTATTAGCCATGTAAAAACTAATATAAATACAAATTCTGAAGTGAATACAGGCATTATTAGCTGAGTTGTGAACTTTTTGTTTACAAATTTACAATTGAGTATGCAAATGTATTAGCCTTGTAAAAACTAATATAAATACAAATTCTGAAGTGGATATATGCACTATTATCTGAGTTGTGAACTTTTTGTTTACAAATTTACAATTGAGTATGCAAATGTATTAACCTTGTAAAAACTAATATAAATACAAATTCTAAAGTGGATACATGCATTATTAGCTGAGTTGTGAACTTTTTGTTTACAAATTTACAATTGAGTATGCCAATGAATAAGCCTTCTAAAAACTAATATAAATACAAATTCTGCCGTGGATACATGCATTATTAGCTGAGTTGTGAACTTTTTGTTTACAAATTTACAATTGAGTATGCAAATGTATTAGCCTTGTAAAAACTAATATAATTACAAATTCTGAAGTGGATATATGCACTATTATCTGAGTTGTGAACTTTTTGTTTACAAATTTACAATTGAGTATGCAAATGTATTAACCTTGTAAAAACTAATATAAATACAAATTCTAAAGTGGATACATGCATTATTAGCTGAGTTGTGAACTTTTGTTTACAAATTTACAATTGAGTATGCAAATGTATTAGCCTTGTAAAAACTAATATAATTACAAATTCTGAGTGGATTCAGGCATTATTAGCTGAGTTGTGAACTTTTTGTTTACAAATTTATACCTGAGTATGCAAATGTATTAACCTTGTAAAAACTAATATAAATACAAATTCCGAAGTGGATACATGCATTATTAGCTGAGTTGTGAACTTTTTATACCCTTGCAGGGTATTATAATTTCAGTCAGAAGTTTGCAACGCAGTGAAGGAGACCTTTCCGACCCTATAAAGTATATATATTCTTGATCAGCATCAACAGCCGAGTCGATCTAGCCATGTCCGTCTGTCCGTCTGTCCGTCTGTCCATCTGTCCGTCTGTCTGTTTCTACGCAAACTAGTCCCTCAGTTTTAAAGCTATCTGAATGAAACTTTGCATATAGTCTTCTATATGCTCTCACTGCTATATATGTCGGAACGGGCCGGATCGGACGACTATATGATATAGCTGCCATACAAATGTTCGATATATTTTTAGAAAAAAAATTATAACTTTGCTGTTTTTCAACATTTTTGCACCATTTTTTAGATATAGCCACTCTATATTATTTAAGAATTTTGGTAAAAGTTTTATGAAAATCGGACGACTATATCTTATAGCTGCCATAGGAACGATCGGGAAATTAATCGAAAAAAAATTATAACTTCGTTGTTTTTCAACGTATTTTCATCTACTTTAAGTTATAAGCTTTTTTTATTATTCTAGAATTTTGGTATAAATTTTATAAAAATCGGACAACTATATCATATAGCTGCCATAGAAGCGATCGGCAAATGTATAAAATATGTAAAGCTGGGAATGTAAAACTGTAACTGTCAAACTGTAAACATAATAAGTATAGGTAAAATGTAATGAAACTCTGTTTTGTGAGTGTTTTCAGCATTTAAATCTATAATATAAACATCGAAACCAATCTGCAAGGGTATAAAAATTTCGGCGTGCCGAAGTTAGCTTCCTTTCTTGTTGTTTACAAATTTACAATTGAGTATGCAAATATATTAGCCTTGTAAAAACTAATATAATTACAAATTCTGAAGTGGATTCAGGCATTATTAGCTGAGTTGTGAACTTTTTGTTTACAAATTTACAATTGAGTATGCAAATGTATTAGCCTTGTAAAAACTAATATAAATACAAATTCTGAAGTGGATACATGAATTATTAGCTGAGTTGTGAACTTTTTGTTTACAAATTTATACCTGAGTATGCAAATGTATTAACCTTGTAAAAACTAATATAAATACAAATTCTGAAGTGGATACATGCATTATTAGCTGAGTTGTGAACTTTTTGTTTACAAATTTACAATTGAGTATGCAAATGTATTAGCCTTGTAAAAACTAATATAAATACAAATTCTGAAGTGGATACATGAATTATTAGCTGAGTTGTGAACTTTTTGTTTACAAATTTATACCTGAGTATGCAAATGTATTAACCTTGTAAAAACTAATATAAATACAAATTCCGAAGTGGATACATGCATTATTAGCTGAGTTGTGAACTTTTTGTTTACAAATTTACAATTGAGTATGCAAATGTATTAGCCTTGTAAAAACTAATATAATTACAAATTCTGAAGTGGATATATGCATTATTATCTGAGTTGTGAACTTTTTGTTTACAAATTTACAATTGAGTATGCCAATGAATAAGCCTTCTAAAAACTAATATAAGTACAAATTCTGCCGTGGATACATGCATTATTAGCTGAGTTGTGAACTTTTTGTTTACAAATTTACAATTGAGTATGCAAATGTATTAGCCTTGTAAAAACTATTATAAATACAAATTCTGAAGTGGATATATGCATTATTAGCTGAGTTGTGAACTTTTTGTTTACAAATTTACAATTGAGTATGCAAATGTATTAGCCATGTAAAAACTAATATAATTACAAATTCTGAAGTGGATATATGCACTATTATCTGAGTAATGTATTAACCTTGTAAAAACTAATATAAATACAAATTCTGAAGTGGATACAGGCATTATTAGCTGAGTTGTGAACTTTTTGTTTACAAATTTACAATTGAGTATGCAAATGTATTAGCCTTGTAAAAACTAATATAATTACAAATTCTGAAGTGGATATATGCATTATTATCTGAGTTGTGAACTTTTTGTTTACAAATTTACAATTGAGTATGCCAATGAATAAGCCTTCTAAAAACTAATATAAGTACAAATTCTGCCGTGGATACATGCATTATTAGCTGAGTTGTGAACTTTTGTTTACAAATTTACAATTGAGTATGCAAATGTATTAGCCTTGTAAAAACTAATATAATTACAAATTCTGAAGTGGATACATGAATTATTAGCTGAGTTGTGAACTTTTTGTTTACAAATTTATACCTGAGTATGCAAATGTATTAACCTTGTAAAAACTAATATAAATACAAATTCTGAAGTGGATACATGCATTATTAGCTGAGTTGTGAACTTTTTGTTTACAAATTTACAATTGAGTATGCAAATGTATTAGCCTTGTAAAAACTAATATAAATACAAATTCTGAAGTGGATACATGAATTATTAGCTGAGTTGTGAACTTTTTGTTTACAAATTTATACCTGAGTATGCAAATGTATTAACCTTGTAAAAACTATTATAAATACAAATTCTGAAGTGGATATATGCATTATTATCTGAGTTGTGAACTTTTTGTTTACAAATTTACAATTGAGTATGCAAATGTATTAGCCGTGTGAAAACTATTATAAATACAAATTCTGAAGTGGATATATGCATTATTATCTGAGTTGTGAACTTTTTGTTTACAAATTTACAATTGAGTATGCAAATGTATTAGCCGTGTAAAAACTATTATAAATACAAATTCTGAAGTGGATATATGCATTATTATCTGAGTTGTGAACTTTTTGTTTACAAATTTACAATTGAGTATGCCAATGAATAAGCCTTCTAAAAACTAATATAAGTACAAATTCTGCCGTGGATACATGCATTATTAGCTGAGTTGTGAACTTTTTGTTTACAAATTTACAATTGAGTATGCAAATGTATTAGCCTTGTAAAAACTAATATAATTACAAATTCTGAAGTGGATATATGCACTATTATCTGAGTAATGTATTAACCTTGTAAAAACTAATATAAATACAAATTCTGAAGTGGATACAGGCATTATTAGCTGAGTTGTGAACTTTTTGTTTACAAATTTACAATTGAGTATGCAAATGTATTAGCCTTGTAAAAACTAATATAATTACAAATTCTGAAGTGGATTCAGGCATTATTAGCTGAGTTGTGAACTTTTTGTTTTCAAATTTACAATTGAGTATGCAAATGTATTAGCCGTGTGAAAACTATTATAAATACAAATTCTGAAGTGGATATATGCATTATTATCTGAGTTGTGAACTTTTTGTTTACAAATTTACAATTGAGTATGCAAATGTATTAGCCGTGTAAAAACTATTATAAATACAAATTCTGAAGTGGATATATGCATTATTATCTGAGTTGTGAACTTTTTGTTTACAAATTTACAATTGAGTATGCCAATGAATAAGCCTTCTAAAAACTAATATAAGTACAAATTCTGCCGTGGATACATGCATTATTAGCTGAGTTGTGAACTTTTTGTTTACAAATTTACAATTGAGTATGCAAATGTATTAGCCTTGTAAAAACTAATATAATTACAAATTCTGAAGTGGATTCAGGCATTATTAGCTGAGTTGTGAACTTTTTGTTTTCAAATTTACAATTGAGTATGCAAATGTATTAGCCGTGTAAAAACTATTATAAATACAAATTCTGAAGTGGATATATGCATTATTATCTGAGTTGTGAACTTTTTGTTTACAAATTTACAATTGAGTATGCAAATGTATTAGCCATGTAAAAACTAATATAATTACAAATTCTGAAGTGGATATATGCACTATTATCTGAGTAATGTATTAACCTTGTAAAAACTAATATAAATACAAATTCTGAAGTGGATACAGGCATTATTAGCTGAGTTGTGAACTTTTTGTTTACAAATTTACAATTGAGTATGCAAATGTATTAGCCTTGTAAAAACTAATATAATTACAAATTCTGAAGTGGATTCAGGCATTATTAGCTGAGTTGTGAACTTTTTGTTTACAAATTTACAATTGAGTATGCAAATGTATTAGCCTTGTAAAAACTAATATAATTACAAATTCTGAAGTGGATATATGCACTATTATCTGAGTTGTGAACTTTTTGTTTACAAATTTACAATTGAGTATGCCAATGAATAAGCCTTCTAAAAACTAATATAAGTACAAATTCTGCCGTGGATACATGCATTATTAGCTGAGTTGTGAACTTTTGTTTACAAATTTACAATTGAGTATGCAAATGTATTAGCCTTGTAAAAACTAATATAATTACAAATTCTGAAGTGGATTCAGGCATTATTAGCTGAGTTGTGAACTTTTTGTTTTCAAATTTACAATTGAGTATGCAAATGTATTAGCCGTGTAAAAACTATTATAAATACAAATTCTGAAGTGGATATATGCATTATTATCTGAGTTGTGAACTTTTTGTTTACAAATTTACAATTGAGTATGCAAATGTATTAGCCATGTAAAAACTAATATAAATACAAATTCTGAAGTGAATACAGGCATTATTAGCTGAGTTGTGAACTTTTTGTTTACAAATTTACAATTGAGTATGCAAATGTATTAGCCTTGTAAAAACTAATATAAATACAAATTCTGAAGTGGATATATGCACTATTATCTGAGTTGTGAACTTTTTGTTTACAAATTTACAATTGAGTATGCAAATGTATTAACCTTGTAAAAACTAATATAGATACAAATTCTAAAGTGGATACATGCATTATTAGCTGAGTTGTGAACTTTTTGTTTACAAATTTACAATTGAGTATGCCAATGAATAAGCCTTCTAAAAACTAATATAAATACAAATTCTGCCGTGGATACATGCATTATTAGCTGAGTTGTGAACTTTTTGTTTACAAATTTACAATTGAGTATGCAAATGTATTAGCCTTGTAAAAACTAATATAATTACAAATTCTGAAGTGGATATATGCACTATTATCTGAGTTGTGAACTTTTTGTTTACAAATTTACAATTGAGTATGCCAATGAATAAGCCTTCTAAAAACTAATATAAATACAAATTCTGCCGTGGATACATGCATTATTAGCTGAGTTGTGAACTTTTTGTTTACAAATTTACAATTGAGTATGCAAATGTATTAACCTTGTAAAAACTAATATAAATACAAATTCCGAAGTGGATACATGCATTATTAGCTGAGTTGTGAACTTTTTGTTTACAAATTTACAATTGAGTATGCAAATGTATTAGCCTTGTAAAAACTAATATAATTACAAATTCTGAAGTGGATTCAGGCATTATTAGCTGAGTTGTGAACTTTTTGTTTACAAATTTACAATTGAGTATGCAAATGTATTAGCCTTGTAAAAACTAATATAAATACAAATTCTGAAGTGGATACATGAATTATTAGCTGAGTTGTGAACTTTTTGTTTACAAATTTATACCTAAGTATGCAAATGTATTAACCTTGTAAAAACTAATATAAATACAAATTCTGAAGTGGATACATGCATTATTAGCTGAGTTGTGAACTTTTTGTTTACAAATTTACAATTGAGTATGCAAATGTATTAGCCTTGTAAAAACTAATATAATTACAAATTCTGAAGTGGATATATGCATTATTATCTGAGTTGTGAACTTTTTGTTTTCAAATTTACAATTGAGTATGCAAATGTATTAGCCGTGTGAAAACTATTATAAATACAAATTCTGAAGTGGATATATGCATTATTATCTGAGTTGTGAACTTTTTGTTTACAAATTTACAATTGAGTATGCCAATGAATAAGCCTTCTAAAAACTAATATAAGTACAAATTCTGCCGTGGATACATGCATTATTAGCTGAGTTGTGAACTTTTTGTTTACAAATTTACAATTGAGTATGCAAATGTATTAGCCTTGTAAAAACTAATATAATTACAAATTCTGAAGTGGATATATGCACTATTATCTGAGTAATGTATTAACCTTGTAAAAACTAATATAAATACAAATTCTGAAGTGGATACAGGCATTATTAGCTGAGTTGTGAACTTTTTGTTTACAAATTTACAATTGAGTATGCAAATGTATTAGCCTTGTAAAAACTAATATAATTACAAATTCTGAAGTGGATTCAGGCATTATTAGCTGAGTTGTGAACTTTTTGTTTTCAAATTTACAATTGAGTATGCAAATGTATTAGCCGTGTGAAAACTATTATAAATACAAATTCTGAAGTGGATATATGCATTATTATCTGAGTTGTGAACTTTTTGTTTACAAATTTACAATTGAGTATGCAAATGTATTAGCCGTGTAAAAACTATTATAAATACAAATTCTGAAGTGGATATATGCATTATTATCTGAGTTGTGAACTTTTTGTTTACAAATTTACAATTGAGTATGCCAATGAATAAGCCTTCTAAAAACTAATATAAGTACAAATTCTGCCGTGGATACATGCATTATTAGCTGAGTTGTGAACTTTTTGTTTACAAATTTACAATTGAGTATGCAAATGTATTAGCCTTGTAAAAACTAATATAATTACAAATTCTGAAGTGGATATATGCACTATTATCTGAGTTGTGAACTTTTTGTTTACAAATTTACAATTGAGTATGCAAATGTATTAACCTTGTAAAAACTAATATAAATACAAATTCTAAAGTGGATACATGCATTATTAGCTGAGTTGTGAACTTTTGTTTACAAATTTACAATTGAGTATGCAAATGTATTAGCCTTGTAAAAACTAATATAATTACAAATTCTGAAGTGGATTCAGGCATTATTAGCTGAGTTGTGAACTTTTTGTTTTCAAATTTACAATTGAGTATGCAAATGTATTAGCCGTGTAAAAACTATTATAAATACAAATTCTGAAGTGGATATATGCATTATTATCTGAGTTGTGAACTTTTTGTTTACAAATTTACAATTGAGTATGCAAATGTATTAGCCATGTAAAAACTAATATAAATACAAATTCTGAAGTGAATACAGGCATTATTAGCTGAGTTGTGAACTTTTTGTTTACAAATTTACAATTGAGTATGCAAATGTATTAGCCTTGTAAAAACTAATATAAATACAAATTCTGAAGTGGATATATGCACTATTATCTGAGTTGTGAACTTTTTGTTTACAAATTTACAATTGAGTATGCAAATGTATTAACCTTGTAAAAACTAATATAAATACAAATTCTAAAGTGGATACATGCATTATTAGCTGAGTTGTGAACTTTTTGTTTACAAATTTACAATTGAGTATGCCAATGAATAAGCCTTCTAAAAACTAATATAAATACAAATTCTGCCGTGGATACATGCATTATTAGCTGAGTTGTGAACTTTTTGTTTACAAATTTACAATTGAGTATGCAAATGTATTAGCCTTGTAAAAACTAATATAATTACAAATTCTGAAGTGGATATATGCACTATTATCTGAGTTGTGAACTTTTTGTTTACAAATTTACAATTGAGTATGCAAATGTATTAACCTTGTAAAAACTAATATAAATACAAATTCTAAAGTGGATACATGCATTATTAGCTGAGTTGTGAACTTTTGTTTACAAATTTACAATTGAGTATGCAAATGTATTAGCCTTGTAAAAACTAATATAATTACAAATTCTGAGTGGATTCAGGCATTATTAGCTGAGTTGTGAACTTTTTGTTTACAAATTTATACCTGAGTATGCAAATGTATTAACCTTGTAAAAACTAATATAAATACAAATTCCGAAGTGGATACATGCATTATTAGCTGAGTTGTGAACTTTTTATACCCTTGCAGGGTATTATAATTTCAGTCAGAAGTTTGCAACGCAGTGAAGGAGACCTTTCCGACCCTATAAAGTATATATATTCTTGATCAGCATCAACAGCCGAGTCGATCTAGCCATGTCCGTCTGTCCGTCTGTCCGTCTGTCCATCTGTCCGTCTGTCTGTTTCTACGCAAACTAGTCCCTCAGTTTTAAAGCTATCTGAATGAAACTTTGCATATAGTCTTCTATATGCTCTCACTGCTATATATGTCGGAACGGGCCGGATCGGACGACTATATCATATAGCTGCCATACAAATGTTCGATATATTTTTAGAAAAAAATTATAACTTTGCTGTTTTTCAACATTTTTGCACCATTTTTTAGATATAGCCACTCTATATTATTTAAGAATTTTGGTAAAAGTTTTATGAAAATCGGACGACTATATCTTATAGCTGCCATAGGAACGATCGGGAAATTAATCGAAAAAAAATTATAACTTCGTTGTTTTTCAACGTATTTTCATCTACTTTAAGTTATAAGCTTTTTTTATTATTCTAGAATTTTGGTATAAATTTTATAAAAATCGGACAACTATATCATATAGCTGCCATAGAAGCGATCGGCAAATGTATAAAATATGTAAAGCTGGGAATGTAAAACTGTAACTGTCAAACTGTAAACATAATAAGTATAGGTAAAATGTAATGAAACTCTGTTTTGTGAGTGTTTTCAGCATTTAAATCTATAATATAAACATCGAAACCAATCTGCAAGGGTATAAAAATTTCGGCGTGCCGAAGTTAGCTTCCTTTCTTGTTGTTTACAAATTTACAATTGAGTATGCAAATATATTAGCCTTGTAAAAACTAATATAATTACAAATTCTGAAGTGGATTCAGGCATTATTAGCTGAGTTGTGAACTTTTTGTTTACAAATTTACAATTGAGTATGCAAATGTATTAGCCTTGTAAAAACTAATATAAATACAAATTCTGAAGTGGATACATGAATTATTAGCTGAGTTGTGAACTTTTTGTTTACAAATTTATACCTGAGTATGCAAATGTATTAACCTTGTAAAAACTAATATAAATACAAATTCTGAAGTGGATACATGCATTATTAGCTGAGTTGTGAACTTTTTGTTTACAAATTTACAATTGAGTATGCAAATGTATTAGCCTTGTAAAAACTAATATAAATACAAATTCTGAAGTGGATACATGAATTATTAGCTGAGTTGTGAACTTTTTGTTTACAAATTTATACCTGAGTATGCAAATGTATTAACCTTGTAAAAACTAATATAAATACAAATTCCGAAGTGGATACATGCATTATTAGCTGAGTTGTGAACTTTTTGTTTACAAATTTACAATTGAGTATGCAAATGTATTAGCCTTGTAAAAACTAATATAATTACAAATTCTGAAGTGGATTCAGGCATTATTAGCTGAGCTGTGAACTTTTTGTTTACAAATTTACAATTGAGTATGCAAATGTATTAGCCTTGTAAAAACTAATATAAATACAAATTCTGAAGTGGATACATGAATTATTAGCTGAGTTGTGAACTTTTTGTTTACAAATTTATACCTAAGTATGCAAATGTATTAACCTTGTAAAAACTAATATAAATACAAATTCTGAAGTGGATACATGCATTATTAGCTGAGTTGTGAACTTTTTGTTTACAAATTTACAATTGAGTATGCAAATGTATTAGCCTTGTAAAAACTAATATAATTACAAATTCTGAAGTGGATTCAGGCATTATTAGCTGAGTTGTGAACTTTTTGTTTTCAAATTTACAATTGAGTATGCAAATGTATTAGCCGTGTGAAAACTATTATAAATACAAATTCTGAAGTGGATATATGCATTATTATCTGAGTTGTGAACTTTTTGTTTACAAATTTACAATTGAGTATGCAAATGTATTAGCCGTGTAAAAACTATTATAAATACAAATTCTGAAGTGGATATATGCATTATTATCTGAGTTGTGAACTTTTTGTTTACAAATTTACAATTGAGTATGCCAATGAATAAGCCTTCTAAAAACTAATATAAGTACAAATTCTGCCGTGGATACATGCATTATTAGCTGAGTTGTGAACTTTTTGTTTACAAATTTACAATTGAGTATGCAAATGTATTAGCCTTGTAAAAACTAATATAATTACAAATTCTGAAGTGGATATATGCACTATTATCTGAGTTGTGAACTTTTTGTTTACAAATTTACAATTGAGTATGCAAATGTATTAACCTTGTAAAAACTAATATAAATACAAATTCTAAAGTGGATACATGCATTATTAGCTGAGTTGTGAACTTTTGTTTACAAATTTACAATTGAGTATGCAAATGTATTAGCCTTGTAAAAACTAATATAATTACAAATTCTGAAGTGGATTCAGGCATTATTAGCTGAGTTGTGAACTTTTTGTTTTCAAATTTACAATTGAGTATGCAAATGTATTAGCCGTGTAAAAACTATTATAAATACAAATTCTGAAGTGGATATATGCATTATTATCTGAGTTGTGAACTTTTTGTTTACAAATTTACAATTGAGTATGCAAATGTATTAGCCATGTAAAAACTAATATAAATACAAATTCTGAAGTGAATACAGGCATTATTAGCTGAGTTGTGAACTTTTTGTTTACAAATTTCCAATTGAGTATGCAAATGTATTAGCCTTGTAAAAACTAATATAAATACAAATTCTGAAGTGGATATATGCACTATTATCTGAGTTGTGAACTTTTTGTTTACAAATTTACAATTGAGTATGCAAATGTATTAACCTTGTAAAAACTAATATAAATACAAATTCTAAAGTGGATACATGCATTATTAGCTGAGTTGTGAACTTTTGTTTACAAATTTACAATTGAGTATGCAAATGTATTAGCCTTGTAAAAACTAATATAATTACAAATTCTGAAGTGGATTCAGGCATTATTAGCTGAGTTGTGAACTTTTTGTTTTCAAATTTACAATTGAGTATGCAAATGTATTAGCCGTGTAAAAACTATTATAAATACAAATTCTGAAGTGGATATATGCATTATTATCTGAGTTGTGAACATTTTGTTTACAAATTTACAATTGAGTATGCAAATGAATTAGCCTTTTAAAAACTAATATAAGTACAAATTCTGCCGTGGATACATGCATTATTAGCGGAGTTGTGAACTTTTTGTTTACAAATTTACAATTGAGTATGCAAATGTATTAGCCATGTAAAAACTAATATAAATACAAATTCTGAAGTGGATACAGACATTATTAGCTGAGCTGTGAACTTTTTGTTTTCAAATTTACAATTGAGTATGCAAATGTATTAGCCGTGTAAAAACTATTATAAATACAAATTCTGAAGTGGATATATGCATTATTATCTGAGTTGTGAACTTTTTGTTTACAAATTTACAATTGAGTATGCAAATGAATAAGCCTTCTAAAAACTAATATAAGTACAAATTCTGCCGTGGATACATGCATTATTAGCGGAGTTGTGAACATTTTGTTTACAAATTTACAATATAGTATGCAAATGTATTAGCCATGTAAAAACTAATATAAATACAAATTCTGAAGTGAATACAGGCATTATTAGCTGAGTTGTGAACTTTTTGTTTACAAATTTACAATTGAGTATGCAAATGTATTAGCCATGTAAAAACTAATATAAATACAAATTCTGAAGTGGATACAGACATTATTAGCTGAGCTGTGAACTTTTTGTTTTCAAATTTATACCTGAGTATGCAAATGTATTAACCTTGTAAAAACTAATATAAATACAAATTCTGAAGTGGATACATGCATTATTAGCTGAGTTGTGAACTTTTTGTTTACAAATTTACAATTGAGTATGCAAATGTATTAGCCTTGTAAAAACTAATATAAATACAAATTCTGAAGTGGATACATGAATTATTAGCTGAGTTGTGAACTTTTTGTTTACAAATTTATACCTGAGTATGCAAATGTATTAACCTTGTAAAAACTAATATAAATACAAATTCCGAAGTGGATACATGCATTATTAGCTGAGTTGTGAACTTTTTGTTTTCAAATTTACAATTGAGTATGCAAATGTATTAGCCGTGTAAAAACTATTATAAAAACAAATTCTGAAGTGGATATATGCATTATTATCTGAGTTGTGAACTTTTTGTTTACAAATTTACAATTGAGTATGCAAATGAATTAGCCTTTTAAAAACTAATATAATTACAAATTCTGAAGTGGATTCAGGCATTATTAGCTGAGTTGTGAACTTTTTGTTTACAAATTTACAATTGAGTATGCAAATGTATTAGCCTTGTAAAAACTAATATAAATACAAATTCTGAAGTGGATACATGAATTATTAGCTGAGTTGTGAACTTTTTGTTTACAAATTTATACCTGAGTATGCAAATGTATTAACCTTGTAAAAACTAATATAAATACAAATTCTGAAGTGGATACATGCATTATTAGCTGAGTTGTGAACTTTTTGTTTACAAATTTACAATTGAGTATGCAAATGTATTAGCCTTGTAAAAACTAATATAAATACAAATTCTGAAGTGGATACATGAATTATTAGCTGAGTTGTGAACTTTTTGTTTACAAATTTATACCTGAGTATGCAAATGTATTAACCTTGTAAAAACTAATATAAATACAAATTCCGAAGTGGATACATGCATTATTAGCTGAGTTGTGAACTTTTTGTTTACAAATTTACAATTGAGTATGCAAATGTATTAGCCTTGTAAAAACTAATATAATTACAAATTCTGAAGTGGATTCAGGCATTATTAGCTGAGTTGTGAACTTTTTGTTTACAAATTTACAATTGAGTATGCAAATGTATTAGCCTTGTAAAAACTAATATAAATACAAATTCTGAAGTGAATACATGAATTATTAGCTGAGTTGTGAACTTTTTGTTTACAAATTTATACCTAAGTATGCAAATGTATTAACCTTGTAAAAACTAATATAAATACAAATTCTGAAGTGGATACATGCATTATTAGCTGAGTTGTGAACTTTTGTTTACAAATTTACAATTGAGTATGCAAATGTATTAGCCTTGTAAAAACTAATATAATTACAAATTCTGAAGTGGATTCAGGCATTATTAGCTGAGTTGTGAACTTTTTGTTTTCAAATTTACAATTGAGTATGCAAATGTATTAGCCGTGTAAAAACTATTATAAATACAAATTCTGAAGTGGATATATGCATTATTATCTGAGTTGTGAACTTTTTGTTTACAAATTTACAATTGAGTATGCAAATGTATTAGCCATGTAAAAACTAATATAAATACAAATTCTGAAGTGAATACAGGCATTATTAGCTGAGTTGTGAACTTTTTGTTTACAAATTTACAATTGAGTATGCAAATGTATTAGCCTTGTAAAAACTAATATAAATACAAATTCTGAAGTGGATATACGCACTATTATCTGAGTTGTGAACTTTTTGTTTACAAATTTACAATTGAGTATGCAAATGTATTAACCTTGTAAAAACTATTATAAATACAAATTCTAAAGTGGATACATGCATTATTAGCTGAGTTGTGAACTTTTTGTTTACAAATTTACAATTGAGTATGCCAATGAATAAGCCTTCTAAAAACTAATATAAATACAAATTCTGCCGTGGATACATGCATTATTAGCTGAGTTGTGAACTTTTTGTTTACAAATTTACAATTGAGTATGCAAATGTATTAGCCTTGTAAAAACTAATATAATTACAAATTCTGAAGTGGATATATGCACTATTATCTGAGTTGTGAACTTTTTGTTTACAAATTTACAATTGAGTATGCAAATGTATTAACCTTGTAAAAACTAATATAAATACAAATTCTAAAGTGGATACATGCATTATTAGCTGAGTTGTGAACTTTTGTTTACAAATTTACAATTGAGTATGCAAATGTATTAGCCTTGTAAAAACTAATATAATTACAAATTCTGAAGTGGATTCAGGCATTATTAGCTGAGTTGTGAACTTTTTGTTTACAAATGTATACCTGAGTATGCAAATGTATTAACCTTGTAAAAACTAATATAAATACAAATTCCGAAGTGGATACATGCATTATTAGCTGAGTTGTGAACTTTTTGTTTACAAATTTACAATTGAGTATGCAAATATATTAGCCTTGTAAAAACTAATATAATTACAAATTCTGAAGTGGATTCAGGCATTATTAGCTGAGTTGTGAACTTTTTGTTTACAAATTTACAATTGAGTATGCAAATGTATTAGCCTTGTAAAAACTAATATAAATACAAATTCTGAAGTGGATACATGAATTATTAGCTGAGTTGTGAACTTTTTGTTTACAAATTTATACCTGAGTATGCAAATGTATTAACCTTGTAAAAACTAATATAAATACAAATTCTGAAGTGGATACAAGCATTATTAGCTGAGTTGTGAACTTTTTGTTTACAAATTTACAATTGAGTATGCAAATGTATTAGCCTTGTAAAAACTAATATAAATACAAATTCTGAAGTGGATACATGAATTATTTGCTGAGTTGTGAACTTTTTGTTTACAAATTTATACCTGAGTATGCAAATGTATTAACCTTGTAAAAACTAATATAAATACAAATTCCGAAGTGGATACATGCATTATTAGCTGAGTTGTGAACTTTTTGTTTACAAATTTACAATTGAGTATGCAAATGTATTAGCCTTGTAAAAACTAATATAATTACAAATTCTGAAGTGGATTCAGGCATTATTAGCTGAGCTGTGAACTTTTTGTTTACAAATTTACAATTGAGTATGCAAATGTATTAGCCTTGTAAAAACTAATATAAATACAAATTCTGAAGTGGATACATGAATTATTAGCTGAGTTGTGAACTTTTTGTTTACAAATTTATACCTAAGTATGCAAATGTATTAACCTTGTAAAAACTAATATAAATACAAATTCTGAAGTGGATACATGCATTATTAGCTGAGTTGTGAACTTTTTGTTTACAAATTTACAATTGAGTATGCAAATGTATTAGCCTTGTAAAAACTAATATAATTACAAATTCTGAAGTGGATTCAGGCATTATTAGCTGAGTTGTGAACTTTTTGTTTTCAAATTTACAATTGAGTATGCAAATGTATTAGCCGTGTGAAAACTATTATAAATACAAATTCTGAAGTGGATATATGCATTATTATCTGAGTTGTGAACTTTTTGTTTACAAATTTACAATTGAGTATGCAAATGTATTAGCCGTGTAAAAACTATTATAAATACAAATTCTGAAGTGGATATATGCATTATTATCTGAGTTGTGAACTTTTTGTTTACAAATTTACAATTGAGTATGCCAATGAATAAGCCTTCTAAAAACTAATATAAGTACAAATTCTGCCGTGGATACATGCATTATTAGCTGAGTTGTGAACTTTTTGTTTACAAATTTACAATTGAGTATGCAAATGTATTAGCCTTGTAAAAACTAATATAATTACAAATTCTGAAGTGGATATATGCACTATTATCTGAGTTGTGAACTTTTTGTTTACAAATTTACAATTGAGTATGCAAATGTATTAACCTTGTAAAAACTAATATAAATACAAATTCTAAAGTGGATACATGCATTATTAGCTGAGTTGTGAACTTTTGTTTACAAATTTACAATTGAGTATGCAAATGTATTAGCCTTGTAAAAACTAATATAATTACAAATTCTGAAGTGGATTCAGGCATTATTAGCTGAGTTGTGAACTTTTTGTTTTCAAATTTACAATTGAGTATGCAAATGTATTAGCCGTGTAAAAACTATTATAAATACAAATTCTGAAGTGGATATATGCATTATTATCTGAGTTGTGAACTTTTTGTTTACAAATTTACAATTGAGTATGCAAATGTATTAGCCATGTAAAAACTAATATAAATACAAATTCTGAAGTGAATACAGGCATTATTAGCTGAGTTGTGAACTTTTTGTTTACAAATTTCCAATTGAGTATGCAAATGTATTAGCCTTGTAAAAACTAATATAAATACAAATTCTGAAGTGGATATATGCACTATTATCTGAGTTGTGAACTTTTTGTTTACAAATTTACAATTGAGTATGCAAATGTATTGACCTTGTAAAAACTAATATAAATACAAATTCTAAAGTGGATACATGCATTATTAGCTGAGTTGTGAACTTTTGTTTACAAATTTACAATTGAGTATGCAAATGTATTAGCCTTGTAAAAACTAATATAATTACAAATTCTGAAGTGGATTCAGGCATTATTAGCTGAGTTGTGAACTTTTTGTTTTCAAATTTACAATTGAGTATGCAAATGTATTAGCCGTGTAAAAACTATTATAAATACAAATTCTGAAGTGGATATATGCATTATTATCTGAGTTGTGAACATTTTGTTTACAAAATTACTATTGAGTATGCAAATGAATTAGCCTTTTAAAAACTAATATAAGTACAAATTCTGCCGTGGATACATGCATTATTAGCGGAGTTGTGAACTTTTTGTTTACAAATTTACAATTGAGTATGCAAATGTATTAGCCATGTAAAAACTAATATAAATACAAATTCTGAAGTGGATACAGACATTATTAGCTGAGCTGTGAACTTTTTGTTTTCAAATTTACAATTGAGTATGCAAATGTATTAGCCGTGTAAAAACTATTATAAATACAAATTCTGAAGTGGATATATGCATTATTATCTGAGTTGTGAACTTTTTGTTTACAAATTTACAATTGAGTATGCAAATGAATAAGCCTTCTTAAAACTAATATAAGTACAAATTCTGCCGTGGATACATGCATTATTAGCGGAGTTGTGAACTTTTTGTTTACAAATTTACAATATAGTATGCAAATGTATTAGCCATGTAAAAACTAATTTAAATACAAATTCTGAAGTGAATACAGGCATTATTAGCTGAGTTGTGAACTTTTTGTTTACAAATTTACAATTGAGTATGCAAATGTATTAGCCTTGTAAAAACTAATATAAATACAAATTCTGAAGTGGATATATGCACTATTATCTGAGTTGTGAACTTTTTGTTTACAAATTTACAATTGAGTATGCAAATGTATTAACCTTGTAAAAACTAATATAAATACAAATTCTAAAGTGGATACATGCATTATTAGCTGAGTTGTGAACTTTTGTTTACAAATTTACAATTGAGTATGCAAATGTATTAGCCTTGTAAAAACTAATATAATTACAAATTCTGAAGTGGATTCAGGCATTATTAGCTGAGTTGTGAACTTTTTTTTTTCAAATTTACAATTGAGTATGCAAATGTATTAGCCGTGTAAAAACTATTATAAATACAAATTCTGAAGTGGATATATGCATTATTATCTGAGTTGTGAACATTTTGTTTACAAATTTACAATTGAGTATGCAAATGAATTAGCCTTTTAAAAACTAATATAAGTACAAATTCTGCCGTGGATACATGCATTATTAGCGGAGTTGTGAACTTTTTGTTTACAAATTTACAATTGAGTATGCAAATGTATTAGCCATGTAAAAACTAATATAAATACAAATTCTGAAGTGGATACAGACATTATTAGCTGAGCTGTGAACTTTTTGTTTTCAAATTTACAATTGAGTATGCAAATGTATTAGCCGTGTAAAAACTATTATAAATACAAATTCTGAAGTGGATATATGCATTATTATCTGAGTTGTGAACTTTTTGTTTACAAATTTACAATTGAGTATGCAAATGAATAAGCCTTCTAAAAACTAATATAAGTACAAATTCTGCCGTGGATACATGCATTATTAGCGGAGTTGTGAACTTTTTGTTTACAAATTTACAATTGAGTATGCAAATGTATTAGCCATGTAAAAACTAATATAAATACAAATTCTGAAGTGAATACAGGCATTATTAGCTGAGTTGTGAACTTTTTGTTTACAAATTTACAATTGAGTATGCAAATGTATTAGCCTTGTAAAAACTAATATAAATACAAATTCTGAAGTGGATACATGAATTATTAGCTGAGTTGTGAACTTTTTGTTTACAAATTTATACCTGAGTATGCAAATGTATTAACCTTGTAAAAACTAATATAAATACAAATTCTGAAGTGGATACATGCATTATTAGCTGAGTTGTGAACTTTTTGTTTACAAATTTACAATTGAGTATGCAAATGTATTAGCCTTGTAAAAACTAATATAAATACAAATTCTGAAGTGGATACATGAATTATTAGCTGAGTTGTGAACTTTTTGTTTACAAATTTATACCTGAGTATGCAAATGTATTAACCTTGTAAAAACTAATATAAATACAAATTCCGAAGTGGATACATGCATTATTAGCTGAGTTGTGAACTTTTTGTTTACAAATTTACAATTGAGTATGCAAATGTATTAGCCTTGTAAAAACTAATATAATTACAAATTCTGAAGTGGATTCAGGCATTATTAGCTGAGTTGTGAACTTTTTGTTTACAAATTTACAATTGAGTATGCAAATGTATTAGCCGTGTAAAAACTATTATAAAAACAAATTCTGAAGTGGATATATGCATTATTATCTGAGTTGTGAACTTTTTGTTTACAAATTTACAATTGAGTATGCAAATGAATTAGCCTTTTAAAAACTAATATAATTACAAATTCTGAAGTGGATTCAGGCATTATTAGCTGAGTTGTGAACTTTTTGTTTACAAATTTACAATTGAGTATGCAAATGTATTAGCCTTGTAAAAACTAATATAAATACAAATTCTGAAGTGGATACATGAATTATTAGCTGAGTTGTGAACTTTTTGTTTACAAATTTATACCTGAGTATGCAAATGTATTAACCTTGTAAAAACTAATATAAATACAAATTCTGAAGTGGATACATGCATTATTAGCTGAGTTGTGAACTTTTTGTTTACAAATTTACAATTGAGTATGCAAATGTATTAGCCTTGTAAAAACTAATATAAATACAAATTCTGAAGTGGATACATGAATTATTAGCTGAGTTGTGAACTTTTTGTTTACAAATTTATACCTGAGTATGCAAATGTATTAACCTTGTAAAAACTAATATAAATACAAATTCCGAAGTGGATACATGCATTATTAGCTGAGTTGTGAACTTTTTGTTTACAAATTTACAATTGAGTATGCAAATGTATTAGCCTTGTAAAAACTAATATAATTACAAATTCTGAAGTGGATTCAGGCATTATTAGCTGAGTTGTGAACTTTTTGTTTACAAATTTACAATTGAGTATGCAAATGTATTAGCCTTGTAAAAACTAATATAAATACAAATTCTGAAGTGAATACATGAATTATTAGCTGAGTTGTGAACTTTTTGTTTACAAATTTATACCTAAGTATGCAAATGTATTAACCTTGTAAAAACTAATATAAATACAAATTCTGAAGTGGATACATGCATTATTAGCTGAGTTGTGAACTTTTTGTTTACAAATTTACAATTGAGTATGCAAATGTATTAGCCTTGTAAAAACTAATATAATTACAAATTCTGAAGTGGATTCAGGCATTATTAGCTGAGTTGTGAACTTTTTGTTTTCAAATTTACAATTGAGTATGCAAATGTATTAGCCGTGTAAAAACTATTATAAATACAAATTCTGAAGTGGATATATGCATTATTATCTGAGTTGTGAACTTTTTGTTTACAAATTTACAATTGAGTATGCAAATGAATTAGCCTTTTAAAAACTAATATAATTACAAATTCTGAAGTGGATTCAGGCATTATTAGCTGAGTTGTGAACTTTTTGTTTACAAATTTACAATTGAGTATGCAAATGTATTAGCCTTGTAAAAACTAATATAAATACAAATTCTGAAGTGGATACATGAATTATTAGCTGAGTTGTGAACTTTTTGTTTACAAATTTATACCTGAGTATGCAAATGTATTAGCCTTGTAAAAACTAATATAATTACAAATTCTGAAGTGGATTCAGGCATTATTAGCTGAGTTGTGAACTTTTTGTTTTCAAATTTACAATTGAGTATGCAAATGTATTAGCCGTGTAAAAACTATTATAAATACAAATTCTGAAGTGGATATATGCATTATTATCTGAGTTGTGAACTTTTTGTTTACAAATTTACAATTGAGTATGCAAATGAATTAGCCTTTTAAAAACTAATATAAGTACAAATCTGAAATTCTGGTGGATACATGCATTATTAGCTGAGTTGTGAACTTTTTGTTTACAAATTTACAATTGAGTATGCAATGTATTAAGCCATGTAAAAACTAATATAATAAAA